>NC_091692.1:11231590-11534621 GCF_041296265.1 Equus caballus | reverse complement strand
CCTCTCTGACTCTGACTCAAACACACTGAGCTCTGTCAGCCAGGCCTCTAATGAATGATCTTTTGAGACAGCGATAAACAGGGCTTGTTAAGTGTGGCCCATTTTTATTTGCTTTAGCCTTCTTTCTCCCTGATGATAACTCCTTGGCCTCTGTGACTTGGTTCTTCATCGTCTCTTCTGCAGACACTGCCCCACACTTGCCAGTTGGCTCAAAGAGACTTTTGAGTCCTATAGTTCATTGATGCCCATATTTTCCCTGCTGCATAGACAATTTAGCCATCATCTCACATACAGTTCTGTGATTGGGGATAATGTCCCCAATCTACTTTAAGGCAAATTCCTTCAGAGATTGGCAGGGGGCTTCCTTACATTGGAAGAATTTAAGACAATCTGTACATCAATACTGAGAAAGTGTACTAGGACCACACAAAGGGGATTTTGAACTTTATAGATGCCCTATTCTGTTGGTCCTCTCATTGGTATACATCAGATTGGATGCTAAAATCAAGATTTGTCTGGAACCTTAAAATTTTAATTTCACTGAGATCCTCTGGCTATATGAGTTACCTGTTCATTACGTGGAGACTAAAAGTTTTCACATATTACTGCTGCTCACATCACATTGGCCACGAAGTCAAATGGCTACACACAATTGCAAAGGAGGCTGAGAAATAAAGTCTTTACTCTAAATAGCCTGTGCCTTTGTAATAATTCTATTAAATTGGAAGAAATGGAAAAAAGATTTGGGTGACAAATCATGCCCTTTGTTACACCACCTCAAACTATTGTTTTCCAAGGTAGGATGCAAACAGAAGATATTCTGGGAAAATCCTCCTGATTTGCTTTTCCTGAGAGTTTTGCACCTTGTAATGAGAAATCCTTTAGATGATCAGACTGTTGACTTACAGAAAATGTTTTTATAATGTTATATTTTGCTTTTTGGATTTTTATTTTGAATTAATGTTTGGTGATGGGTGGGAGAGTTAGGTGTATTATGTGATATTATATGATATCATATCCCCATTTAGTGTCACTAGAAAGAGATGCATTCAGCCTCCAGGCAACTTGCCATTGAGGGAAAATGGTTGGTCTAAGGTGTCACTACTGTAAGGGTTAGGACATTCTGATGGACTGGAAGATGCTGACCTAACAGACTAATACATCTGTGAGCCTCTCTTTCCTTTCCACTGCTATCTGTAATACCATACCACCAAAAATGTCAGACACTAGGATGGGACCTCTGTCCAGAGACCCCTTCCCATCTGCTGCCAACTGTCCTCCAGCAGCCCCCTTCCTTTCTGGGGTAAGGGGTGATGAGAGAGAAAAAAAATTTAATATGTCTATTTAACCTAAAAAATATTTGAAATGGGTTTGCTCCTTTTTTTAAACACAATTAAAATTTGACTAACTCTGGACATCTCCACTTTATTTCCCTGTTTCCTTCAAGGAAATTTTCCAGTGTAGTTTCCCTCTTGATCATTTAGCTTAGGGTCAGCAAACTCCTGTCTGCTGCCTCTTTTTGTATGGCCAGTGAGTTAAGAATAGGTTTTACAAATTGTGTTAGTCAATTTATAGCTGCTTTAACAAACTATCACAGACTGGGTAACTTAAACAACAGAAATGTATTTTCTCCAGTGCTGGAGGCTAGAAATCTAAGATCAAGGTGTTGGCAGGTTGGTTTCTGGTGAGGACTCTCTTCCTGGCTTGCAGACGGCTGCCTTCTCGCTATGTCCTCTCACAGTCTTTCTATGTGCTCATCATCCCTGGTGTCTTAGGACACCAGTCTTATCAGATTAAAGACCCACCCTGTGCCCTCACTTAACCTTTTTTACATCCTTATAGGCCCTATCTCCAAATATAGTCATATTCAAGGTTATGACTTTAGCATATGAATTTTGAGAAGACAAAATTCAGTATACAAATTAGCACAATTCATAACACAAACGAACATTTACAATCAACTTGATGATAGGGAACAATGACTTTGAACTCTAATTAAGCAAAATCTTATCCCCTCAAGAAAGAATTCCATTCTTTTTATTGGTAGACTTTTATTACAAAAAAAAGGAAACTGTACTCAATTATTACTTTTATATTATGAATTTTGTCAGTAAAATTTTCATGGAATTATTTTCTCTCTTGTTATGAAATTACCTACATTATATTCTTGAGTTTTACCTCTTGACCTGCAAAGGCTGAAATACCTATTACCTCTCCCGTGACGGAAAATGTTTGTCCACCCCTATGTGGCCCAGGCAGGGTTGACTGATTCATTTCCAGTCCTCAAGCTTTTGTCTAAACTACAGACATCTGCCCAGGAAAATATTTGCTGCTTCTGATCTCTAGGTTTTTGCTAGAATTTCCTATTTTACTTTAGCTCTCCTCCCACGGAGATCCATCTCTTCCCATAAGCTTATTTTATAGACTCCCCCAAACTGTTTTGACCAGCATGGCATTAGCTTGTTTAAAGCTCAGTTCTGTTTCAAGTGTTTTAGGATTATAGAGGCATTCTAAAAAAAAAAAAATCCACAGACTCAATTTATCAAGGGAATTTTCCCACAGTTAGCTGGGGGGGCCCCCAGATTCCTAAATGCCTTCAGTACTAGGAATGTTTAATCCAGATCTGGGTGCCAGGCACACCGGGGAGAGACTGGAGCAGGCTGTTCTTTTCACTGCATCCACCTGAATTTTTCTAGACCATTGTAGATTTGCCATAATAGAGGGGATAGCAGTGACTTTTGTATACAAATCCAATATGCTGGTTAGTTTTTTGCTCTGAATAATATATCCAGAAAATCTTGCACGGAGAGGGCCTATGATTTCATAGAGTAGTGTACCTTTACCTTACCGAATATATTTAAACAATAATAATAGCAAAATAATAATAACTGAAATTTGCTGAGCATTTACTATGTAGTAGTACTTGTCTTAACAATATATTTAGGATATAGATGCTAATATGATCCCTAATGTGCCAGTGAGAAAATTAGTCTTAGAATATGTATATAGCTTATCAAAGTTCACACACAGTTACCAACTGGGAGAATTATATCTCAACCCCAAGGCTGTTTGACATTAAATCTATGTTTCAACCACTCTGTTAGACTGCCTCCATGTACACTTTTCATTTGAAAGCTATTCTAAGCAAGAATTAGAGAAGCAGTCTTATTATCCCTCTCTGCAGTAATATGACTATACTCTGGCTCATTGGTACAAATTACTGTAAAAAAATCACGGTATACAATGTCTGAACTTCCCCAATGGTGAGCATCAGCATTGTCACTCCTGAGAAAGAGCAAAGAGATCATTCTTCCTACATTATGTCTATTCCAACCATGTTTCAGTGTATTGGAGGAGGCAGTGCTGCTGCTCTTATACCTGACTCCACAGACATTTATCTCACATCTCAAAAATACCACAGGCTGTCTGGTCAGAATGGGTTCAGGTATTAGCCAGACCCACCACTTACCAGCAATGTGCCAGGATATTATTTGTTGTAGTTTATGGTGGCTTTTCTCCTGGAAATCCATGATCTCTTCTTTAAATCTCACCTCTGTTGGGCTTCCTGGTATTTTCCTGAATATCAGGGGTGGGAAGGTCCAATTACTTTTCAGTCAACAAGTATCCCACACCTGATATAAATCAGTGGATGAAAAATAATAAATGAGAGGAGGGGTTTGCCCCCCCCAATCAGTAGCATGAGTTCAGTTCATGCCCATTCAATATGGCCTATTACCTAAGCATGAGGAAAGATATTTTCATGTATGCTTAAAACACCATTATGGAACCACAAGAAAAATAAAAAAGACAAGGCGTTGTTAGTATCTCTGATTAAGTGTGATTATTCATTCTAATTATTGAGAATTTAGGAATGTTTTTAATGGTTATATGTCTCCCATGCTTAGAAACAAGTGGATATGCTGCTGTTTAAGGTTGGCAAGGTAAACTCATGCATTGTGTCTGCTCTCTCCCAGAATGTCAGCACCATAATGATAAAGTAATCTGTTAATGAATCAACCCCCCCAAAAAATTAAAAGGAAGTATAGAAGCTTGAAAATGCTAAATTGATAACTAATCAGCAGACCCTAAGAAGCTGCCGGACATTTAACCTCTAGGCAGAAGACTAGAAGTTCTTTCTTTAGGAAATTTAACTGGAACAACAAACAAAACAAACGGAAAATAAATCTAAAGATACTCACGTAGGAGATTCTCCAAGGAATTGGCCCAGCTAGTTTATTCTACAATAGAATTCAAAGTCAGACAGTCCTATAAACTTAGACAAAGCTTCCAGACAGCTTTTTAAATCTCCTACTCTTAAACACAAGCACACAATCAAACGTGACTTAAGGAAAGTCTCATCCGAAAAGAAAAGAATAAAACAATAAACATAGAAGACGCAGAAAACATGGAAGGAATGGAAACAAAAGTAAAAAATAAGCAACATTGTTTTCTCAGAGAGAAATAAACACATCTATAGAAAACACTGAAGATGCTATTTCAAAAAGTAGGAGACAATAGTTACGGGTAAAAAAAGAACTCAACATAGTAGCCAAAAGAGATAGAAAGTCATGTTGAAGAAATAGCATATAAAATAAATCCAACTGAAAAATGAGTAGAAAATATAAGAACGTTAAAGAACAAATCCAGGAATTCCAACATCTAAGTAACTGAAGCCACAAAGAGAGATAAATGTGGAAAATTGAGGTAAGAAAATTATAAAAAAATAAGTCAAGAAAATTTTTCGGCCCTAGGACCTAAATTTGCAGAAAGAGATTATGAACAGCCAAGCAAAATGGATAAAAACCTATAAACAAGGCACATTAAATCAATGTGAAAACCTAAAATGCTGCACACAATGAAAATATGCTGTGAGTTTCCAGTAAAGAGAAAAAAATCTTTCATTACAAAGGATCAAGTATCAGGATTGTATCAGGCTTCTCACCAGCAACACCAAAGACTAGAATACAACTTTCTTTCATGAATCTGATAAATGATATTCAGCTCAGAATCCTATACTGAGCCAAACTATTGGTCTAGTGTGAGAGTAGAATAAATACATTTTTAGGCAGGAAAGAGCTCAAATATTTGACTCATATGGACTTTTTTAAGGAAGAAAATCCTGTCAAATGAGAGAGTAGACCAAGAAAGAGAAAAACATGGGATCTAGAAACAGAAGTATAATCAAAGGGAGAGACCTAAGGAGCAACCAGTCTTGATTGGAGCATTATGTCAGAAGATGTGGGAAGATTTTCTTCAAGATTGAGTTGATGGAACCAAAGAGAATATGGGTTAAGCCAAAGAAAGGAGACAAGAGAAGAGGAGAGGAAAGGAAAGAAAGAAAGAGAGAGAGAGAGAGAGAGAGATAGGCAATCCAATTAGATAAGACAAAATGAAGCACAGAAAAGGAAAGATAATTATAATATCATTTATGACTTACCTGTGAAGTGTATTTTATTATAATAATATACACCTTATATGCACATTATATATTATAATATGCCTTTAACCAAAGTTTTGATACAATGCTGTTGGGAAGATGGGAGAATGGGAAGTATGTATGGAAGAGGCTGGGTACAGAGGAGTGAAAGAGAATGAAATCCATAGTGAAAGGCAATACAAAAATTGAAATTGCAAGATGTGTCAATATAAAACCATTCTTTGTTGTTAGAAATATGGAGGAAGTTACCAAGAGAAGTGGCAAAAGGATTGAAATGAATTGCCCTTTGAGAGTGAGTAAATTGGAGGGTCGGTGGAATGCTGCTGTTTTCCCTACAAGACTCGTAAAACTATATGATTTTCTAAATGATGTTCTTCTATCACCTAGATAAAAGTAAAAATTATATTAGAAACAAGTGAGTAGTTTATTAAAATATTTTTGCACCTATGGGCTTCCCGTGCTTTGTTGTGAGTACTGTCAGTACTGTAAGTAAACCTGCAACATCACCTCTTTTGGAGAGTTAAGGTGATTTTTAGTTGTATTTTATAGAATCCATCCAAATTCACTTCCATCCCCATCTCAAATATAGCTTTGAGAATGTAAAACAGAGGAACCTAATCCCATGTGAAAGATCATGAGGGGTTTTCCTGAGGAATATATAATTTTTCTTGGTGTTGAAGGATGAGAAACATTAAGCAGCAAAGAAGGAGGGAATAGCATGTGAAAAGGTTCTGAAGAGAAAGAAACTTGGATCTGAATTCAGCAGACACGGGGGTAAGGGAGTGGTGGAAAAGCAGAGTCAAGACTGCTGGGGGTAGGGACCAAGGGCCAAATGGCTCATCCTGAGGCTGGAGAGACAGCAGGAGCAAGATCATTGAGGGCCTTGGGAGTCATGTCAAGGATTTCAGTTCAGAAAGTTTTAGAAGATTTTCTTTAAGAAGATGAAATTAGTGTAACCAAGGAGAATGTAGGTTAAGAAAAAGAAAAACAGGAAGAGAGAAAAGAAACAAACCAATGATTTAATGCCAAGACAAACAAAATCAAGCAAAGAAAAGGAAAAATTATCACAATGTAATTTATGACAGCTATGAAGTACATTTTGTGGTTGTAGTAAAGTTACAAAATTTTGATACAATTCTTTGGGGGAGAAATAGAAGAAGAGAAGCAGCACTGTTTAAAAAGCGGAGAAACATTTTCACTGTTTTCCTTGTGTGGGTTTCTTGAGGAGGGAAGCTGGAAAATTTGAAGGAAAAGCTAAAGATGAAACTTATTTATTTTTATGCACACATAATAGCCATAAATGGCATTATTTAAAATTTTGAGAAGAAAGTCTTATCAAGGGCAATAACCGTTGTTAGTCTATGAAATATTTTGCTTTCTTACAACCTTTTCATGGTCTCATTCTCCATGTATTACATTTACCAAAATGGTATTGAGAATGGTATCAAATCTGCTCTAGGAAAGCAAGATGATTTATAAGGTGAGAAAATTTCCTTAGTTATCAAACATTTTACTTGGATTCTTAGCTTTGGGTAACAAAATATTTAAGAATAAATTCATTTCTATATTTCCAGGCAGGCTGGAAGGTTTTCTATTAACTTCAAAAATTCACTTAGGATGGGCATTGAAGAGTCTGTTCTCAATCAGAATGTCTGGTTTGGGCTCATGAGTATTAAATGGCTTGTCTGCCCATGTGATGCAGCCTGGAACAGATATTTAAATATAGCCCAAGTAAGTTAAAAAATATTTGGTGGATTTTGTGTGTCAAACCTTTTAGATCTGACTGAGGAATGCAATGATTCAAAAAGCTGTGTTGAATAAGGAAGAATATTTTTAAAGGAGTGCTTCTTAACAGACAATGACAATTTTAAGCACTTTCTCAATAGAGAAAAATAAAAAATGGAAAACATCAGAAATGCAGTAGGTGGAATATAGAAGTAAGAGTAAAAACAGCCAAAAACACTGCTATAGAAGATTAGCCAAATTTTGCCTTGTGAAACTCTTGTCACTGAAGAAGTAAACTCATACCAGCAGTCTGATCCAGGAAACTCTTAGAGCATGCTTTAAACAGGCTAGTACACATTTCTAAAATGTGAAAAACTTTAATGTCACATTCATACAGGATTTCTCCAAGAGATTCTGAAGTTTCTGATTTAAATTCCTGATACTGGAGGAAAAAGTGCTTCCTGTGATTGACACTTATTGTGATTTTGGATTAAATTCTAGACATCACTCAAATGTCCACTTTGTTGTGAGGAGAAAAAAGGTAAAGAGAACATGAGAAAATGAGAGTATGAGAGAAGGAGAGGGAGGAAGGAAGGGAGGGAGAGTGAGAGAGAGGAAGAAAGAAAGGAAGAAAGGAAAGAAGGAAGGAGGGAGGGAGGAAGGGAGAAAGATAAGAGAAGATGATGATGACAATGATGATAAAGAAGCTTCAGACAAGCCTAAGAACCAGGAACATCTGACAATCCCAGACCTTTCCCCAGAATCCATGCTGTTCTCCTTGTCTGACGAGGGAATTTCAATGCAGTCATATAATAGAGTTGTAGCCTGATGTCAGGGGCCACATTCCAGACCTGGTCTTCCTATCCCAGACCATTATTTATAATTCAGAAACAGAGGCCAAGGCAAATACCATAAAGCAAAACCCTAGAGGGATAGGCAGGCCTGTTGCTAAGAGAGAAAGGGAATACTGGGCCCAGATTTTAAAATGATCATCTGACACTATTTTTAGTGTTCGGTACTAATTGATTTCCTCCAAAAAGAAATTGATAGATAGACAACTGTGACCTCAAAGGACTCATGTGGGTTTTTATTGTGTCTGATTTCAAAAGGGGGAGAGAAGGCCATGTTTGCTCAAGCCCTGTAGCAATTTCCAGTCCCTGCCCCCACAAACAGGAAGTAGGCTGCTCATTTTGTGCAAGCCACAGCTGCAGAGACTGCTTGTGAAGGTAAGCTCCTGTAACGGGCAGGACCTGTGACAAACAGAGTGATTGACAGGTCAGTCCAATTCCAAGGAATGAGTCCTTATTAGCCCTATTCAGTGGGATGTGTGTATGTCATGGATTGTTGACTACTGCATATTGCTTTCCCTTTTTACTTTTTCTAAAATGAAAAGTTATTTTTTTCTTTTAATTTTATCTTCAGCATCATTTGATTTCAGTCACTTCAGGTGTATTAAGAGTGATTACAATTGCCTTTAATCACACAGGTTTGTAGAGTCACAGCTAAGTATAGCAGTTGAAAGAAATAAAAATCATTAAGAAATCCTGATCCTTGAGCTGGGTGCAAGTTTCAGTTGCCAGACTTTTTCCTTATTAACAAAACCTGAATTTTGTATAAGGCAGCAATCTGCCCAGCTAGAAAGCTACATTTTCGAGCAGTCTTTGAAGACCTTGTTTATCACCCATGTGTTACAGTTTAGGCCAATATAATGCAAACTGAAATTTTATAGTTACTTCCATGAAAATTTTGCTTTTCTGATACTGGCTTCATCCTCCCACTTTTTCACTTTTTTTCTTTTTCTTAATAGCGTTGTGTTTGTGACGCTGAAATTGTACAAGGCAAGTCACAGATTCAAGTGATTCAATTTACAGACATAGGAGAATGAAAGCCACATGTTAAAGATGGTAAAGACAAATATAAACGGCACCTAGGATATTGATGACAACATGGAGATGTTATATTAGCTCTGAATTGTCTAACTCTGGATTCTTCATTGGGTGAGAAAAACAACTCACCATTATGTGGATAAACCACTGTGAATGGATCTTGTTGATGCAGGGACCTTTCCGGAATTGTGAAAAGGGTAGGGGGCTGGGGAGAGTGTAGGGTATATGAAAGGGGTTTGGAGTGTGTTCTGGGGTGTCAAAGGTTTATTGTAGGGCAAATTTATTGTTTACTCCTCTGTTTCCTTTCTTTTCCTTTGAAAATATCCTCTCCCTTTTGAGACATTACTCTCTTTCCCACTTCGAAATTACACATTCCACTTCAAAATTTCAGAATAGAAGCCACCATTTCTGAAATAACTTGTTTGCATACTCATGGTGATTAGTGGAGTCATGAGCCATGGAAGCGAATGATTACATTCATGATACCTCCAGCCTCTAGCCTTAGGAATTGGTGCAGGAATGAGCCAGAGTCATGCTGGGCAATCACACTCCTTCTTGGGAATTGTCAAATTGGAGTAAAGAGAAAGAAAAGCCCTTTTCTCTCTTGTCGGAAGTTTGAGGATGTGAACTTGAAACTTCCATAATCCTGTGAAGAGGGGATATTGAATTTAACCCAGTGAGAGAATCAAAGATGAGAGACATTGAGAATTCTACTGCAAATGAGTCTGTGGAACCATTTTTCTCTGCCCTTATCGTGGCTCCATAAGCCGATTAATCCTCTGTTTGCTTAAGTTAGATCAAGTTAGATATATTTCACTCACAGTCTAAAGAGTTTTGATGCTATAAGGAACAGGCACCAGTTTTTATTTCTGACTATTTTAAAATTAAAACACTAACTAATTTCAAATTTGTTATCTCAGCTTTAATGAGGTTACATGGCCTCTCATTAACGGATATTATTCTTTGACAGAAATATGTAAAGTATAATCATTACTCATTTAAAAATGCCCTGTGATTGAAATCAAAACCAATTAGTTAACAGATTTAAATTCATTAGAGAACCCAGACGCAGTTGTGACTAGTAGCACTTTCTGTAAAGTTGTAGCTCATAATCAGTAAATGTGATGACTTTGAAAATTCATATTTTTCCCTCCACTGTTTGCATTTCTATTTGATGGTTCAGGGTTTTGAACAGCCGGTCTAGTTATATCAAACAAACTTAGTTAATAAGTCCTCCAAGATAGTTTACTCCCAAGAACATTTCTCTTGGATAAAATTTATAGTTCTTAAAGATTTTGCTTTCTCATTGTTGTTGTTATAAATCAGTGTTCTTTAAACTTCAGCAACAACAAAAACAAACAAACTAAAACTTTTGAAAGGAAAACATCTTTGGATACCCAGTATTAACTGGAATAGTTTTATTTAAAATATGTATATAATATTATAACTACCTACACATTAACTTATGCACAAGTTTTGTACCATGACACAAAGTCAACAAAACTGCAAAATTTATAATTTTCAAAATAATTATATTTTAATGTAATAAATCATGTGCTCTTTAATAAAAGCCAAGAAACTATCAAGAGCTGATATATGACGCTGACTGCTGTGGATTCTTTTGTCACGAGTGTACTGCACCTGTGCTGTGACTGACTCAGTTCTCTCGCCATTATTATCTAGCTGAACCATGCAATCTTTATTTACACAGTACAGGAAATCATTCTGATGTCATTTGATACAAAACTTCTTTTACACATTAAGCTTATCTCTTCTTTCTTGTCATTAGCCTAGTAATATATAGTGCAAAACGTGGTGGCATTCTCATGAGGTTAAAAACTTATTAAGAAACTAGTTTCTTCTATAAGAGTGTACATCACCTACGAATTATATCTAAGAAAACTATTTTTTCTTTCTAATTGTAAAGAAAGTTCACAAAGATGCAAACAGATTTGAGGCAATTATTGCCATTTTGATTTTAGATCAATCTAGTGTAATCAAATATGAAACATTTTGGGGGAAGGTGATTACTCTGTACCCATATTACGGACACAAAAGAAAAGGTGAGCACCAAAATTGTATGGGTCATAAAATGATAGCAAATGTGTTGAATATTGTTTTTAGATTACTAGCAATGTGAGGTGAACAAACTGCATTTCTGGCCATGATGATGTCATTGAGACTGGAATTGGCTTCTTGTGTAAATAAGTAGAAACTTGAAAAAATGCAGAATAAAATTATTTTCTGACGTTGGTCAAAATCAGCACAGAAACAGGATCTCTGATAGGAGGGAGGTAAACAAGGTAAACGCTAAAACTGCCCTAAATTTCTGGCTGCAGGAACTTTCCACATAGCAGGAGATGAAAGGAGATCGCGAAAAGGTCATGGCAGTTTTACCGATCTTAAAAAAAAAAAAAAGAAATCCTGAGGACTTATACCACCTGATTTCAAGACTTGCTATAGAGTTGCTGCAATCAACTGTGTAAAATTGGTCCAAGGATACATCAGCGGATTATTGGAACCAGCCACACAGTTCAGGAATAGACCCAAACACAAACATTCGATTAATGTTTTAAAGGAATACTTTCGTTCTTGAAGAATACTTTCACTGGATATGGGATTTTGATTAATACTTATTTTATTTCAGCACTCTAAAGAGATTGCTCCAACTGTCTTCTAGCCTCTACAGTTTCTGATGAGAAGTTTGCTAGTATTCAATTTCTTCTTCCTTTCTATGTAATTAATGTGTCACTTTTCACTGACTGACTTCAGGATTTTCAGCAGATTAACTATGATGATCCTAGGTATGGTTTTCTTTGATTGTATCATATTTGGGTTTACTAAGTTTCTTGAATCTATAAATGCATGTCTTTCATTAAATTTTGACAGTTTTTCAGACATTATTTTTTCAACTATTGTTTTCTGCCCACTCCTCGTTCCTCTTTACCTTCTACTTCAATGCTCATAGAATTGGCTTTTTGAAATTTTTCCGCAGATCTCTGAGGGTCTGCTTATTTATTTTGTTCAATCTCTTTTCTGCTCTGTTCTTCAGATTGTGTAATTTTGATCTATCTTCATTATCTTTTGCCTCTATCATTCCCATTTTCCTATTGAGCCTGTCCAGTGAATTTACTTTGAGATATTGCATATTTTAATTCTAAAATTTATTTGTGTTATTTTTTGATAGTTTACATGTCTTTTATGAGACTTTGTCTTTTCATTCATAATGAGCATGTTTGCTTTTATCTTGCTAAGCAGAGTTAAAATGGCTGTTTTGAAGTCTTTCTCCTATAATTTTTAGCATCTCTGTTACCTTTGGGTTGGCATCTTTTGATTGCCTTTTTTCTTGAGGTTGGGTCTCATTTTCCTGGTTTGATTTATGTTAAGTAATTTTCTTGTGTGTCCTAAACATTGTGAATATGATGTTGTATAGATTCTAGATTATATTATAGGTTCCAAAGTATTGATATATTTGTTTTTATGGGGCAATTAACTTGGTTCGATGTAATTCTGGGCAGCAAGTCAGATGTAATTTCTGTTCTTCAAGCCTTAGTTGTTACCTGCTTGAAGTTTACCCCAAATAGAAGTGGTTCGTGGAGCAGCATGGACTTAAGGTAAATTTATGCATGAAATTAGATACCTCTAGGTGTCTTTTCTGCAGCCTCTCTCTCAATCTTCAGAGGCTGTTGTTGCCCCGGGAGTCCTTCCTCTAGTTCCAGAAAGATGGTGAAATTTTCTATCAGAATTGAGTTGCTTCACATTATACTCAAGATCAAACAGCATATACCCTCAGTATAGAGAAATAAAGAAAAAAGAAACTCACACTGTTGGATGTTTTCTCCAAGTTTCGACCCTTGCTTTCACTCAGTGTCCAGAGCCTTCAAATAATTTTTGTTGTTGTTGTTCGCTGTCTAGATTTATGGCTTTTATTTATGGGGTAATCAGTTTTTTAGGAACTAACCTCTCTAAGCCAGTTGACTATTACATTCTAATGGAGAAAAACGCAGAGAAACTTTGTGACATATTGCAGTTGGGACCCTAGTGGAAAGTTCTTACATCTTACATTTAGAAAGGAAGTAGCAAATATGTCCACCTGCAAAGCTTGAGAATTTTTCCTGATTCCTTCATTTAAGTGAAATATGAAGACTGGTAACATGAGTTCTGTAACGTGAAGAAGGGGCACAAAATTGTGCGTTAACTCTCCGTTGACCGACACACTATATTTCCATTGTCCTTCTGTTCTCTCGGTCCCGCCCAGGTTGCGGTTTGCTTGGTTCTTTTTTCTTCTCTCTCAAATACACAGTTTAATATTTCTTGATAGTGCCAGTGCTTCTCCAGCCAAACATAACCTGTTTCTTGCCAGGCGTTGTTCTGCTATCACAGGCTATGTTCCAGAAAACAAAATTCTTTCTTCAACACCATAAATAGAGCTGACTATTCACTTTTCACATCTTCCTTCCTTTCTTCAAAATCACAGACTGGAGGAGGAGATACGAATACACCATGAAATTCAATTGAAATGAAAATGCCTTAAATTTCTTATTCAGAGGTTTAAAATGTTTTATTTATCCCTTCCTACTTTTTCTTCCTTTTTTTTATTTTGCTGTTTATTTTATGGATCTGGAGAAATGAGCAGTAGAGGAATTTGATGGATATTGTCAGGCATCTTGCCGCGTTTTGCTCTGTGTCTCTTGGAAAGAGTCCCGTGCACTGGAAGTGCTCCATCAGAAGGTGGGTGACATTCTTTCAGGGATATTTTAGAAGAGATTCCTACCCTAATGTAAACTTAGATTTAATGTCCCCAAGGATGCTTTTAACTCTAAGGTGCAATGTTATCACATCACATTGGAAAGGAGCTATTATTTTTACTTAACTGTGTATTGTAGAACTAATAAGCCCTCTTAATACATAAAAATTACTCAAAGAAAGGTACATCTTTTCACGCTATTCTAAAAATCACAAAATTAAAGGAACCTAGGTTAATAATAAGGGGCTGATTTATTGCTTTACTATACAAGAACTCTGCCATGAACCTAACAGAGGCTCCACACAGAAAACTTATTCTGTAGGGGAAGAAGCCAAAAAGAAAATTAGCCCTGTGTTGAAAGAGAACCCATGATGGCTGATTTGATGATATTAATGGCATTTTCCCTCCTTTGCAGTATTATAAAATCTAAACCATTTAATGGTGCTCTTTTCCTTGCCTGGAAGGGAAAAATGACATTGCTCTAAACCCTTTGTAAATTTTAGAGCATATGCTATATAGTAATTTGATGCTCAAACGTTACTGAGTTTAGGAGCTTCATTCCTTTGATCAGAAGCTGTGAAGCGAGAGCCACTCGGGCTCCAGGTCCTGTGTGCCAACCACTGGCCTTCATGATAGTTCATGCTGCCAAGTGGACAGAGACTGATTATTTTCTGGTTCCCAATTTCTGAGTCCTGCACTGTAGGTTAGACGAGCCCATAAAGTTGACTTTGTGTATACAGTACTCTGAAATGGCATAATCAACACATTTTTCTTCCTGCACATGGCAGCAGAAGAGAAGAACATGCTGTATTAATTGATCTGCTGAAACCTTGGTCTACAGGGAAATAAATCTTTCAACCATTGAGTTATAAGGACTGTAGTTTTCCTAGGGCAATGTGGATCTTTTAATTTGATTTTCTGTGTAAAGCCAAACCTTAGTTTTCAGTACTCCCATATATTCAGAAACACTAGAAATCATTTTTATCTACCTACTATTTTAATAATGATTATACTTCCTAATATTAGCTTCTCCTATTTTGCTTGCCCAGGATGCATATCTACAACATTTAGAAGAATAGTAAAAGTACAGCAAATTAAGGATGTATACCTGTTCTTCAGTCTTAACCAACACACCAGTTACTCAGCACTTCTGTTACTGAAAACAATTGAGAATCAAATTATAAATAGAATTAAAAAGATGCCTGTGGCAAATTGAATTATTGTGTCTTAATTATTCATCACTCTCTGTATTCATACGCTTTGTCACATAATTTTGTAACCTCCTACAGAAGGTGGGCTCTACTTTTCTCCCCCTTTGGGCTTAGCCAATGGATATGAGTGAAGGTGACACAACTGATGGCAAAGAACATGACCAATGGGCTCGCTCTCTTGCATTTCTGCCATCAAGAGAAGAGCATCCTGCTGTCCCTCTGGTCCAAGGAGATGAGACAAACTTGAGGAAGAGCTACATGGCTGGCCTGAAAACCTACAGCTTGAGGGGTAGATTCAGCTCAGGTCAGCTGATTCTCAACTGAAACGCAGACTCATCAGCTATCAGTTAAGTGGCGCGGCCAATTTTCAGTCAGACACAGTGGCAAAGATTTATGAGAAAATGCTTTTTTCCTATAAGTTTGTGATATTTTATTATAGAAAATATCTTATTGATGCTTTATACCTGTGATTAAAGTAATTATCACAAGTTCGCATTTACTAAGTCTATGTCTTTAACTCATGGTGGATCTCCTTAATGCTCTTTTCAGAAAGACAGTTACCTTAATCATCCGTAATTCTAAAAATGTGGTCATAAAATAAAAATATAAAAATTTTGATGCATGAAAGATATAGCCTCAATTCTTTAGAAAATTAAAAGGCCCAGAATAACTCATTTTCCTGGAATTACATACCGTTAAACACCCCCTGAAAAGTAATTAAAGCATTCAGTGGAAGATGACTTATATTAAGATCCTGGAAAAACTTGGTTTAGATTATAAGTAGGAGTGATATGTGTCTATATAGAACACCTCATTCAGTAAAGAGTTCACCACTGCCACTGTGCATCATCGGTCGTTACAAGACCCAGTGTGGCGCTAGAAGAAAGATAGGCTTATTTTAGCTGATGGGAGTCTCAAGGGCATGTGTTGATTTAGAGATAAAAGAAATAGTGGAAATGATTTTGGTGTTGAATATTAAATGAAAGCACTTCAACTTTAAGGGGAAATTCCTCATGTCTGTGGTCACCAAAAAGTATTTGTGGCTTACTGATTTTACATCCTGAGAGATAAACTTTTTATGTCCACCTACTCTACTTTAAAACTTATACCGTTTTGTTAAGGGTTTACTCATCTGTGTATTCTCATTTGGAGGAACCTGGGTCTGCAGCTCAATGCTTTACATACTTAGCACCAAGGAAAGGCCATGCTTGGATGTAGTGGCTGTCGTCAGTCTCCACTGAACAGTAAGGATCACCAAGAATAATGAATTCTCCTCATGGTGAAGGCAATTTTGCTGCAGTGGCAGAACAACTTTTTTCCAAAGTTCTGTTTGTAAACCAGAAGATGCCTTTTTGTTTTCTTTATCTGACCAAGTTTTGTCTATTTGTGAGTGTTCTAGCTCATGTAAATTTCTGTGATTCTCTCTCCAGCCCCATTCTACAGAATCATTGCCAAACTTATTGGTAATCATGCTTTCAGTTTATGACATTCTCTGCACTTCCTGGTTGTTAGCCACCAGACCCTTCTCCTGGAACCGGGGAACTTTTGATACCTAGCGTGATCATTTTCTTCACACCCTAACACTTGCCTTTTCTCACTTCCACTTGAGAAACTTCTACGTGCTGTGGTTATGTAAATAAAGAGCAGCTTAGGCAGATATCTAACAGGAAACGCTCAGGTAGGTAGAAGTTGAACAAAATGAGATTTCTGTCCACATAATCCTACCTGGTGATGGAGGGCAGAGAGAAAGTAACATTTAGCCAAAATGACATTTCAAAGATGAAGTTAACTAAGCTAGTGAAAAATTCCGGGTGCAAAATTTTCCCTCAGAGAAGAGAGCACCCTGAGCCTGGTAGGAAGATGGGCTGTATCAGTTTCCTGTGGCTGCTGGAACAAAGTCCCACAAATTGAGTGAGTGGATTAAGACAACAGAAATGTATTCTCTCACAGTGCGGCAGATGTGGGGAGAAATACAAGTCAACTTTAGAGTTGGTTAGAAAGACAAGAAAATTTGGGCCTGCATGCAAAAAAGTATGCATTTTTTACATTTACATTTTTACATTTTACGTTTACATTTGCATTTACATTTTCTGCCTACCCCTAAAATAATACAAGGATAAGGTTGAAGTACAAATCTAAGAACATTTTTATCAAAATAATACAAGGATAAGGTTGAAGTACAAATCTAAGAACATTTTTATCAATCTAACTGTTGTTAGTAAAGAGAAGAAAAATAGCATAGTAAACATAAAACCTTAATAATGTGGTGAAAGTAAGTCCAAATATATCATAAGCCACATGAATATTATTCTTGCCTACTAAAACACTGAAACTCTCAGATAATATTATTTTTAAAGTGTTCACTCTGGTTAGCATTACAAAGGAAGGATGTGTTATGGGAGTTGAAGATGGATTGGAAGGGAGAAAGTGTAAAGGGCAAGAAAATTTCAGAGATTATTTCAATATTGGTGGTAGGAATAGAAATGGAGTAAAATAGATATATTAATGAGATATTTAGAAAGTAGGTTGAATAGTTTATCATATGATCCAAGGGTTAGAAGCTCATGTATTCCAAAATCTTACAACTCTCTGAAGTTACCTTTACCACTGAACTTTTAAAATAACTGACTATAGGTCCCAGGCCCCCAAACTGAGAAATCTATTTCCCCCTTTCTGTTCGCACTATTTCTCAAGATTCTTGTGTAACTGGTAGGTCTCTTAGTGATCTGATACTTACATCCTGTCTCTTCTGAATTCTCAGTCTTTATTATACATTAAATGTCCTATGACTTTCTGTCCCATCTTCCATCAAATGTGTCATAAAATTCTTTGTTTCTTGTAACCAGTAATATCATAAAGCATTGTAGTATATCAGACTTTTATTCAAAATGGTGAGTCATAGAAGAATGTAACAGAATAGCATCAAGTTTAGAGTATTAGTCATCCTTTATCTTAAGACTTCCTCAGCCTTCCCTGCCATCATGAGTTTATTCCTGGTTTTCATTATTCTGCAGCTATGTCCCTAAACCATGTGATTTGATCTTATCTTTTCCCTTCTTACATCTAACCCTCCTTCCACTTTTTTTTATAGTGCTGCTCACTACACACTGCTTTCTTAAAAAAGAAAAGCACAATTTAAAATGAATTCCTTTCCTTTTTTTTTAATACAAGCAATTGCATCCTTCATTTGTACTGCCCCTTCATTCTAGGTCATGAACTGATCATGAGCTGAACATGAACTGAATGGGAGCAGTCTTTTAACATTCAATTAGGCCATAAAGACGTGTTGTAAAATAAATAACACTTTTCTTCCTAAAAGGAAATCTGAAGTTCAAGGATGATTCCTGGGTTTCTAGCTGGTACCATTTATTGATCTGGAAACAGAACAGGGCCAGTATTTGGGGGGTTAGAGGGAGAATTGGAATTGTGAGTTCCATTTTGAGTATTCTGAGTTTAAAGTACCCGAGGAAAACCCATTTGAACTGAAAGTCGAGGAAGAAGCTAAGCATACAACATTGTAGCTCAGAGAATTATATATTCTAAGAATCCTTTCCATATAAATAATAATTGAAGCCATGGGAATCTCTGTGGTGAACACAGAAGATAGGATAGAATGAAAGAAGAGCATTTAGTAAGCCATAATAACTCCAACATTCAGAGTTTGAATAGATGAAGAGCAAGAGAGACCGACCAAGAATTTGCCAGAGAGATAGAATGAAATCCAGGGGTTTCTAGTGATCTTGGAAGCCAAATGAGGTAGAGGTGGGAGAAAGTATTTTTCAAGAAAGTTGTGATCAACAGCATATTTCAAATGTTTCCATGGGGTCCAACAAAAATATATCCAAGATAATCCATGGGTCATAATTAGCAACGTTTAATAATAGTTTCATTGGAATCATATGGGTGGGAATCAGATCGGAATGGTTTTATGCAGCAAGTAAGTGGGGTTGTAGAGACTGTCAGTGTGTTTAAAGTTTTTGAGAAGTTTAGCTTTGAGCAGAGGAGTGGGTAGTTGGAGGGAAAGTTGGAACCAAGGAAGAAGGGTTTTACTTTTCTTAAAATGGGAAAGACTTGATCATGTTTGTTTAGTATTTGTTTTTCGTTCATGTTTAAAAGCTGATGCAAGGAAAGGAGTGGGGAGGTTGATGAAAATAATCTGGGAGGAAAGGGATGAGTGAAGCCCCTGACAGAAAGGATGCCATCAGGGGCTGTAGACTGAGCAAGCCTTAATATTCATTTGAGTAAAATCAAAATAAAAGGCTTACACACAGAAAACCCATAGACCCCGGTATTGAATTCCTGCCATTAATTCAGTTACACAGGAGCACAGATTAGTAAAAGGCAAATTATCTTGGAGAAAGTTTCCAAACTTTGTGTTTTAATTTTTTTGCAGTAAAACACATTGTAAGTTAGAAAACGTAATTCAACAATTTTCGTTACTGGTGTCCTGAATAGAGTAATACATTTCTCTTCTAAATTGTCTCGTATCTTGTTTTTAATGCTTATATTTTCCATTTCATTTCTGTACAAAATATGCTCTGAAAGACTGTTGTTTTCATTCAGAGAAAAAGCGTTGATCCAGAAATGTTCGCACATAATTTAAACAAAAATGCGGTGCTAAATTCCTTACAGCCTTTTGACCATGTTTCTATCAGCAGCTTTAAAACTAATGAGCACCCTTGGGAAGTGAGAAATAGGAAAGATTGCTTGACAATCACAATCAATGGATAAATTCCTCTTTAGAATGTGTTTGTATAAAGAAGTCTTGGAATTCAAAATATATTTCCAGCACCGGTTGAAGAGAATTTTATTAAGTCATTATCACAATAAAGACATTGTGCCAAGTATAGGGGATCAAAGATGGACAACCCTCTAGGACCTTCTAGGGTAAGGTTTCAGGATCACCATTCTAACCAACACTTTGTCTGTGTGGGTGATGGAAATACCATTGAAACTATAACCAAGACTTTACAGATTGGCATCACATTTTAGGAACCACTCTCCAGATAGCATCCTCACTCCAAAAAATTATAAAATAAACTGAAAAAGGAATTCCAAAATTGGTTTGCACTTCCAGAAAGACATTAAATGAGATAAAGTCCATAGACCCCGACATCATTTTTCATATGCACGTCTCTCCTTCTCGGCTCCCTCTCACATCCATACGCGTCAGATCTTCTCATTCACTGTTATGTACAAAGAACAGTCAACCTGCCACTCAACCGTCTCAGTCTCTTCCATTTACCTCTCCTCATTTTCCCCACTCTTACGGTCCACCCGCAAACACAGTCTCCATACGTGATTCTACATTCAGAACGTCCAGTGTCCCTACCTTGCTTTGCTGACTATTTTGCCTTGCAGAAGATAGGGGAAAAAATCATGAGGCAAAATATTTACGACAATTGTTTCAAGTTGTCTTTCCCCTTGACAATTGTTTGAAATCCAGCCCATAGCCCAGACCACAGGGCAAAATGTTCTGGGATCTTTTCTTCATTCTATCCCTGATTGTTTACTGTGTGATAATTTTATGTTGTTTATATACATATGTTGTTTATATATATGGTATATGTTCATTTATATATTGTAAATAATATATATATTAAATTACGTGTTTATTTTACAGCAATATCTGTTTTGCATTTGGGTAATGTTTTGATATTCTACAAAATATTGAGTGATGGCATTTTTAACTGTTTTCTCCTTTGGACTATCTTATCTTTCTCATAATTTAGGCTTCCTGGTTTCAGCTTTTAAATCATACCATTTTAAAATTAGCTATTATTTATATTCTCGTTTTTATCACTTGATTTGAAATAAATATTTTATTTTGTCTTGTGCATCTTTAACTTTCTAATATCTTTGGATTTTTATTTCTTTATTTTAATATTCATTCTTTAGATTTATGTATTATTATCTATTTTAATTTATTCCTAAAGCTCTTTAAAAGTTACAACTTTAAAAAAAAACTATTATTTTATTTCTTACCTTATTTCTTTTGTTTTATCCCTTTTACAGTCACAAGCTTAGCAGTCTTAAGTTTTTGCCTTATGGATTTTATTGTTATAATTTTGGCCTTGCTGTAACTACACATTTTTATACTTCTGTTTTAATATTCTTCTACTCTTCTGATTTTTAAGTTTTTACATCTAATTTTAACCTTTCTTCTAACTTGAATCTTGAGTTTTGCTCTATAATTTTAACACTGTTTACTTATTCTCATTCTTTTAAAGTCAGTGTAAAATTTAACAATTTCATAGTTTCTGTGATAGATGTGGAAACTCCAAATGATGGCCAAGACACTTTTTTGGATATAGCACAATACCACAACGGGGATATATCGAACAGGAAGCCCTTAATTCCGGCTGATGGAACATAGAAAGACAGCAGAGGAAATGGCATTTCAAGTACAAAAGAGAGCTGACTTCACTGAGGTCTTTCTAGGTGTCCAGCGTGATGAGAGTGCTTAACTCTAATAAATCCCTTTATCTTCCCAACAATCAAGCAATAGCTGGTATTACTATATCCACTTTACAAAGGACTCAACTGAAGTTTCATGAAGACTAATTTTTCCTGGATTGTCTGGCTAGTAAAAGATAGAAACCATGTCCATCTGACTAATTCTTCAGTCCTTTGCATCGCATATGCTTATTGACATGGTGTGCCAGGCAATGACAGGGAGACACTTTGGACATAATTACTACGGACTGAGCAGAACCAGAACCATCTAATGTACCAACTGTGAAGAGATCGACATTCTTCATAAAAACGTCATGAAATAACACGAATGAAGTCTGCTTACTCTTTCAAGGTGGTGATGAAAGGTAGATAAGGGGCTTTACATTTTATAATTTACTACAGACAATGTATTTTTATGCTGAAAAGGAAAAATGCAGAGAGGCTGTCTTCTAGTGACTCCCTTTTTACTCTCTTCAGAATTTAAATGTTTAAATTTCATCCACTAACATGAATAGAAAATTTATTTCTACTTAGTAAAGTAATTGTTAATTGACATCTAAATACCTTGAAAATATATTCATGGGAAACATATGGCCATTTCATGAAATCACTGGATTTGTTATAAATTTTTGTTTAGAATTAAACCAGTACTACTCTGTTCTTTAAGCTTTCCACTACTTTATAAACACTCTTGTTGGCCACAGAGTATTTATAGAGTATATGCCAAACTTAATTCAACTAAGAGCCTGGATTTGTTTTTCACTGTTTGGAAAACTGCATAAATTTTGATGATTGACACTCAGGGTGTGATTCTTTTTCCTGGACTGAAAAATAAATGAAATCTTTCTACTTTTGAATAATAAACACCCACAATTTAAACGGAATAAGAGGGCTTTGGTTATTTGTTTTTCAAAGTGCATTCGCTATTAGAAAGTAGACCTAGAAGAAGCAACCTTTTATATTCATTTAATTTTAAAATTTCTCTGGAAAGATACTAGTGACTTGTATTAATACTCTTATAGTTTCTCTAAAATCATCAATGAATTCCTTCTTGACCAAATCAGTTAAACTCAGCATCCTTACTAGTGTGGGTTCAAAGTTTTTCTGATATTACCATGTGGGTTAACTCGTCAAGTAGACAGCATATGTGACTTTGGCTATTAAGTTATTAAGTCGGTACGACTATGTAATCTTATCTATGTCCTATGGATTGATAATTGAATTTTTGAACATTTTGGTTATTACTGACAGCCTTCATCTTCAGAATGTTGAGATCATAAAACATTTTAGATAATTAATAGCTTTCTTAATTTTTCATTGGCAAGCAGATGCCAAAATTTTTAATAATGCTTTAAAAAAATCCATACATGGCAGGTAGTAAAAGCCATATGCAGTTTAAGTAAAGCAATAAGGACTGTCAAAAATAATGAAAAATCACAAATATTATGATAGTAAGTCCTGAAAAGAAATACCTGTCTATAATAGTATAAACCACATGTTGAAAACAAATCATATTTCATTAGATAAAAAGGCTACCCGATTTTTGTTTCAGCCAGGAAGTTAACTTTCTGTTCAATCACAGTTTGTCTTAGTTTAGGGTTCAGGTAACTGCCCCAGATATCCTTTCATTACTTCACTTTTTTCTCTTTATTTTTGCTTTTTTTGTAATATTTTTGCCCATCTATTCTCTGAGTTGGCTCTCAGAGAATCAGAGGGGAAATTGCTTGTGAAAAAATCATCACTCCTTTCAGTACAAATTAGGATTAGCCAAATGAGCAGTATTACGCTACTCATTAAAAACAAAAAAGTCCTGAATAGGCTACTACACAAAAAGGAAGGTAGAGAAATAATGAGTCATCTGCCATCCACCACCTATCCAATTTCTCACTCCTGGTCCCTAATTAGAATAATCCCAGAAGACAGATAGCTGGCAAATGGATACATCATTAGTTATTTTTTCCAGATAGTGATTTGACTTCACCAGGTATCTTCTTCAATCTCTTGTTTTGAGGTTCATGTGGAGTGTGGTGTGGACAGTGAATATTGGTGATAATGTGGGTGTCAGGCATCATCTCAATAAGTAAAGTGTAAATGGAGCAATCTGAGCCCCTTTCTGGATTTCAGCTCTGCCATTGTGCTCGCCCAATGCCTTCTGCTCTCCATCAGGCCTTCGCTGTAAGGTCATTGGATGAGAACTGGGGAGAGAAGACCTGTGAGGTGGATTCATCAGGATTGGCCCTTTGTTATGATGTTGGTCCATTGTGGTTTGATTTTTCATTTGTAAATGATAGAAAACCAAACTAGCTTCCACCTTCCCCCTCAATTGTTACTCACAGATCAGGGTGACTCATTTCAGCGTGGCAGCATCCAGGGATTCAAATAACAGGACTCTTTCTCCAGCTCTAGGCTCTGCGTTCCTTTGTGTTGGCTTCATTTTTAAGTAAAAATGATCACCCACAGTTTGAGACTTACGTCACCTTTACAGTAATGGTCCCAAATCAAATGGAATGCCATTTCTCAATTATTCCAAAGAATCTGTGAGGATGACTGATAGTTCTAATTTGAATCATATGCCCATCCATGTCCTAATGTCTATGTTCATGTAAATGGAGTACTCTGATTGGTCAGTTCATGGTATATACCCAAACTTGCATAGATCAGGGGAGCCCTCCACAATTAAAATAAACACCACAAAAAAGAGAGATACTCTTTTACAAAAACGGGTGACTACACATGCTGTGCAGACACAAATAACTAGTGTCCTATAAAAATATTGAAAAATTTGTAAAAGTTTTCAAAATAGAGATTTTTGTAGAAAATTTGAGATAGATTAGAATATAACTAAGGGAATCTTCTGAGAGAGAAACACTGGGAATAATTTTTATGAGTCTGTTTTGTGTGTGTGTGTGTGTATTTTAACAGTTGAGCTCAAGTTGGATGAGTGAGTTCATAGCTATTTTTCCATTTACTATTATGACAACTAGTTGTCTGTGTTACTAAAAACACTTTTATAAAAATTCAATGGCTCTATAATATATTTTTAAAGGGATATAACATTATTTACAGCCATTTCCTTATTTTTGTTTAAGTTGATTTTTTTCATTGTTTTTAATGATACACATTTTCAAGCATTGGGTTATTTCTGAATTAAGGATTAGTCTTGTAGATAAATTCCTAAAGTCATACTTTTGCATTAAAGTGTCTGAATGTTTGTGTATCTCTTAATTTATATTGACAAATTTATTTCCTGAATTGCCCTGTTTTTAAATATTCTCTTAGGTTCTCTTTTTGTCTCACTATACACATTCTCCCATGGCAAACTAATATACTCCCATGATTTAATTACCATCTTTAGTCGAATGGTTGGTGAATCTGCATATCTAAATTGAGGATCACCTCCTGAGTTCCTGACCTGGAAATCCAACAGCAAATTGACATTTCCACTGGGATGTCTCACTCGGCCTCAAATGCAACATGTATAGAAACCACCCACTGCCGTATCTCCATCCTAAAGTGTGGGTTATGTTGGATTTGATTTTCCTTCTCCTTTTTTTTCTCGGGAGTCCTCTCTTTAATGCCTCTAATAAATGAAATCACAAGATTTCCACAGAAGTCATCAGGCAGCCTAGCCCAGCTTTCCCCCTAACAGTTCTTTACCTCTTTCTGAAGTAGAATTTACATTTAAGAGTATAATAAAAATGCATGCTGTGCATCTGCCTTTTTGACAATTCCGGTCATCAAAATAATGAAACAGTATATGAAGTCTTTCATTTTGACTTAAAAGAATCATTTATAAGTAACATCTTAATACTGAAGAGATTAATAAGTGAAATTATAAAAATCAAAATATAAAATAAAGAAGTACTGTTTTGTAAATTCAGATAACTTGTCTTAGTGTACAAAGACATCTCCGGCTCCCCCAAATAAAAATTAAATTAAATCAGAATGCCAAAGGAAAAGAAAGCAAAGACGGTAAACAAAAGAATTGAATTTCCTATATAGGCACATCTTGGGATACTCATAAATGTAAAATGTTTCCTGCTAAATACTGTGGTCATAGCATAGAACTTAATCTAATACCAATCTAGAAAGCCACACATTCCTATAGAATTATTTTATGGTTTTGGTGATTATTTGATGTCTTTATATATATAAATTTGTTAAATATTCTTTTAGAATGGAGGCATCTCATCTTATCTAGTTTTTCTTAATGGTCATTGGAAAAGGAACAGCCAAAATAATGTTTCTCATGAACATTGGCACTGATGTCGGTTGCAATATTTTTTATGTACTGAATTTGCAAAGAGCCATTTATTCATTTACTGAATAATAATGGCAAACCCAAAGAAATATTCTAAAAATTTTGAAATGGCCTCTCTTTCTTAACTCATTAATTCTTCAAGGATACTGAACTCTTGGTATTGCTCATGATTCCATACGTCTTATGGCTCAACTGGCTAGGAGAATTCAGGAGCTTGATTAATGCTTCTTCTGAAATACATCTGCTGACTGGTCTGTCAGCAACAGTAGAGAAAAACTGGGCAGCTTAAGTTCTAATTTTCTTTTTTATGCAAACAATGGAAGACAGAGAATACAGTCTGCTTATCTAAAATCACAGCCTTCTTCCTTATAGTTATTTCATGTTTATAGAGTTGTATTTCCTATCAAATATAGGGCTGTATGAACAATTAAATCATTCCCTCTGGGTTGTCAGAGACCTGTAACAAACTGATGGCAAACAGTGCAGGAATTTCTCAATGTAAGATGAAACAAGTGAAAACTTAACATAAACACTTATATATTTACCTGGAATAATGTATCAAAATCCCATTTTTATATTCATGGCAGCCTTCAAATTTGGAGTCTCTTTGTACAGTTATTTGACAGAAAACGATCAGTAAAGAGGAGAGAGGTATTTGGTAACATTGCATTTCAATCCATTACTTCTAAGGAAACAACATACTTGGACTTAGTTTTTAAATATTACATGAAATTTTATATAATTGGACGACCAAAAGCTGGGGCCTGAATTGTACTCTTAAGGAGTTAAATAAATAAGTAAACAAATACATATTATTATTGCTAAAATCATTACCTTTGATCTCTCTTAAAAAATCTACTATGACTAAGTCTTGAGAGTAAAAGTTGGTGTTTTTCATTATCTCATCGTTGAACACTCTCTTCTGAGTCAGCTATGCTGGGATTCACACGGAGCAATGCCAATGACAGTGTCCTTTCAGAATTTCTACACCCTGGCCTTATGGGAGAGAATGGTTCTTAATGGATAATGCAGAACACATGGTCCAAGTCCAATAAATCCATCCTGAGTACATTTTCCCATATGGTAAAGCACATGTATTATTTTATTCAAACTTTGGGCATGTTGTTTTAATTTATGACCTACAAAAACTATTTAAAGTACATTTTTAATATATGACTATTGTGGTAAGTAGTATAGCAGCTGATGTTTGCCTTTCTAGAAGAAACCACAAAGTTTTGGATGGAACCATTTGAAACTAAAAATCAACATGATGATGCTATCAGTACTGACTGGTGATGGCATCAGGAACAATAGAGAATATATCATTTCAGAGTTATCAATCTCACAGCCAACTAGAAAGAAGTCATAGATCGAAACTTCAAGGAAATTAGCAGGACTAACCATGGATTATACACAATGTTGAACTAAATTGAAGTAGTTCTTGTGAATGGATACCTTGCTTCACTTTTCTTTTCTTTCTCTGGTAGCTTGGAAGAAAGTAACGTTCTTTCTGTTGGCAAGGAGACTCCACATGTAAGGCAATTTCTCCTGGCCTTGAGACCACCAGTAATGGGATCTCAAAAACAGGGTATACATGTACCTGGTTGCTAAAGTTTCGATGCCACTAAGATTCACAGAAACCTGAGATAATGTGTTGAAATAATGGCTGGTGGATACAAAGTATTTGAACTACAAAGTCCTGAAGTTAGTACAATATCAGAGAGACATTTTTGTTTTGAAGGACAAGGCAAAAAAAGTTATAAAAGAAATAAATTGTAAAAATTTACTACTGTTTAGCAGTACCTCCATTTCTATATTCATTTAAAACCTGTTTTGCATGCTATAAAGTTATATTTTATACTGAAAACTTCAATGTCCATGAGAGATGATGACTAATATGCTTGAGTCATCTAGAGATGATCCAGGTAATAATCTACGTAAACCAAATGTCAGGTGAGTCGTGAAAACTAAAGGTTCCTGATTCAGGAAGTCCATGACCCCCAGTGTGTGTCTTCTGCTGTAGGTACTTTCATAGTTGTCACAAAATAATTTTTAAAGTGTCAAAATTCTCGACTTCTATGAAATCTCAAAAAAAGGATATTAAAACCTGAGCCAATGTAAAATTATTGCATTTTGTATATAAATGGGTTTTTTTTGTTTTTTCCCCTTAATGATGCTTAGCGAGTGAAGAACAAAAATATAAAGATGTTTCTATTTTTACAACTTTATTTTAGGTTGAAAACGATCAATCTCATTAGAAATTACTAGCTAAGCAACAAAGGAAAAGCAAAATTATTTATCGAAACAACAGCTTAAAATGTAACACGGTAAACAACAAAAGTGTAATTAAGTTGCATAATACATATCTTTTTTTAATCCTAACCTAGTATGCTAGATATCTCCTCTTTTTTCATCCTGTTGTGTGTCCTGGGACCCAACCTACATGCACTAAACTAACAGGCTCTCTGAATCTCAGTTGGTACAGCCTGCGGGAGCATCATCAGAAGTCAGACACTGAGGAGGGCCAGTGAGGTCAGGGTATTTATTCCTTGCTGCCTCCCTTCAGGGTCACTGCAGGCTGGCTAGGGGCAGCACTTGAAGGTCACAGCAAGTCACACAGCTCCCTCAACCCAGTTTTCTCTTGCCCCGTGCTCATTATCATCTCCACCCTTATCCTTAAATGGAATAATGGCTCCCAGCTCTTTAAGCCCCTGAAGTACTATCCTTGTGTTTTTCGTAAAGACTACCCATCCCTTAGCAAACAGTCACTTTTTAAAAATCTCCTCGAATGTATCTGTGACATTTATTTCTTTCCAGGACTCTCACTGATACACAATTAACAGGTATCCAGATATCTGGTGGCCATTCTTATTACCAAACAGGGAAATAATATGTACTAGTATCTACTCAAAATTTAGTCTACATGGAATATAACCTAAGATTCATGGAATATAACCTGAGAGTCTCTGTGCAAAGAGTATTCTTTAGAAAAAAACGTATAATATTGTAAAAAAATAAATAAAAGTCAAGAATCATCTTTTCTAGGATTTGGATGACTTAGTACTTCCCCACTCTTCCCAGAGTTTGTCAAAATACTATTAGACTCATCATGTTTACGAAATCTTCATTCAGTGACCTAAATGAAATTTAGTAAGAGGAAGCCTCACTATATAGACTTTCCAATTTCCAAACAAAAATTTATTTTGCTTCTTGGCCAGTTGACTTTGCAAGTGCATAAATATCTTGGCCATTCTCGGATTTCACTAAAATTTGAACTTTGCCAAAACATACATTTGATCTAAACCTGTATTATTTCCTTTTTTTAAGGTTGAGGTTAAATGACATTTTTGCTTCCATTTTATCTTTATATTATTCATCTCTTTACCTGAAAAGTAAGTGTTTTTTTATTTTTCTTTTTGCAGGTTGCTTTTCATTATTTGATGTCACTGTATTCCTATGAAAGTACTTATAAAGTTGTTTATAATAAGTGTTTCAAATCAAGCGTGTTCGTTTCTCTTTATTTTATTAAAGGTGAAAATTCAACGCGAAGAAATTAATTCATTTGGGCTATTATTACTATCATCAATGTCACCTATCTGCACATGAATCTCTGTAACGTTGCCTGACTTTTCGTCTAGTTCACCCTTCTGAAGCAACTCTCTCTTTTCCTGACCTTACATAATACATAATCCTCATTTTTATATCTCTTTTCACTTTTCTCCCAGTCACTTTAGGACATGATGTTCTGAGGTGGCCAGTCTGGGCAGAGCCCTGAATCTGCTATTTGTCTGAGAGAGGAATCTGAATTTAGACAAGCTTTAACTGGGTACCTACCATGAGTTATACTAGACATCAGGGCAGCATTGCAGCTGGCCTATTAGCTCCTTTTTGCAATTTAGAGAAAGTCTTCCTTTTCGTCTAGTTGTCACAGCTCTTTCATAGGGCACACACATTGGGTTTCAGCCACCAGTGACCACTTTGCCTGGGTGCCTTTGAACAGTGTACACACAGCACAACCATACATGACCAGTGCCACACTGAGGATAAAAGAGATAAATTAGACACTGGCTTTGCTTTTGAGGAGCTCGTAACTGATTTGGGGAGACAAAAATGTATGAAAAAAATGTAATGTTAAAAATACTAAGTCTATAATCAAGGTATGAAAAATCTGTGCTATGGAAACCCATCAAATAAAGCTAATAATTTAAAGGGTTAACAAATTTCTACAACTCTTATGTAACAAAGAATTGCAAGCCTAGGGCCTAAATTGCTGTGGTTTTGAAAAATTCAAGACCACCGATGTACTTTTCCTGGGCTTTCTTACTCTCAGCGGACTTTTTGTGAGTACTGAGAACAATTAACTAGTCTAGTGCCCCCTTATGTGTGTGTAACATATAAACCTCTGCTCCCTGCCAGAGAGAAAACACACTCCCACTTTCAGATAGACCGTCATGCTAACAGCAAAGCAAGCTGTCTTTTTTTCTCACCTGTTTTCTGGTAGTTGCCCTCTTAAGAGCCTGAATATAATACTGCTTCACGGCGTCAGTAAGGTTTTCACAGAGAAGATGTACTTTACATATTGCAGAATTTCAGGCCAAGAGATTTCTGCGTAATGAGAGTGGATAAAGTGACAGGTGAGTATTCTGCATGGAAAAAACACTATACTCAAATGCTCTGAACTGCAAAGGCACGAAAGGATGCAGCATATTCAGCAAGGAGCTCTGACTTGCTGCAACCCGGAAAGTGTATATGAGCAGTCATGGAGAAAGAAGGTGAAGAAGATAGGTAAGTAAACAAACAATTAAAAAACATAGGACTTGTGGGGAATATGGATTTTTCTTAAAAGTCAGTTGAGAATCAGGAGAAGTCTTTAAAGGAACAGATAGACATAATCAGATGTGGTTTTTAGAAGACAATGTAGGCAATAGTGTGGAGCAGGGGAAAGTGGCACAAGTCTAATAATGGTGAGAACATGCTTGCAGTCATTGCCACATATGGGTCAAGGGTTCTCAACCTGGGATGATTTTGTCCCATAGGAAACATTTGTCGATGCCTGGAGAAAGTCAGAGGGGGAGTAGGCTTCTGGAATCTATAGGCTGAGAATGCTGCTGAACCCTACAATGGATAACACAGTCCCCAACGACAAAGACTTATCCTGACCAAAATGTCCACGGTGCTGAGAGAACCTGCTTTAAGCAGGCTGTTAGTGTGTAGTATCACATTGAGGGTTTAATTTATCTTTCAATGTCGAGCATCTTTTCCTGTGTTCAACTAATACTGTTGAGCATCTTTTCAACCTTTCATTTCTTGGAGATATCTTCTTTAGTGAAGCATCTGTTTAAATCATTCGCACATTTTTAAAACTTGGGTTATGTTCTTATGTATTTTGAGAGGTCCTTATATATTTGAAATACTAGTTCTTTATCAGAAATGTGTTTTGCAAATATGTTCTCCCAATCTCTTGTTTGCTTATTTATTCTCTTAATTATATCTTTTAAAGAGCAGAAGGCTTTATTTTTTATGAGGTCTAATTTTCCAGCTTTTTCTTTTATGGATCATGCTCTTGATTTATATCTAGGAAATTTATGCCTAATTCAAGGCCCCAAAGATCTTCTCCTATGTTGTTTTATAGTTTTAAATTTACATTTAAATCACTGATACATTTTTAACTATTTTTTCTAAATGGTACAAGGGATGGATCAAAGTTCTTTTTTGGTGTTGGCTTTTTTTTTTTTTTCTGGATATAGATATCTGATTGTTCCATAAAAATTTGTTGAAAAGAGTACCCTTTTTTCTCTGGGTGCCTATGAAACTTTGTAACAAGAGCAATCGATCATGTATAGATGGACCTATTTCCAGACTCTCTGTTTTGTTTCATTGATCTGTCTTTATGCCAATACCACATTGTCTTAATTATATGGCATTATAATAAATTTGAAGTCAGATAGTGAAACTCGTTCAACTTTATTCTTTTTTTAAAAGTTCTTTGTCTCTTCTATATCCTTTGCATTCTCATATGAATTTTAGAATTAGCTTGTCAATTTCTATAAAAACTATGCTGATGTTTTGAATGGGATTTTGTGGATCTATTGATCTATATGAGAGAATTTTTACCTCAAAATATTGAGTCTCTTGAGTCATGAGTGTAGAATGTATTTCCATTTATTTAAGTCTTTTTAAAATTCTCTCAACAAGTTTTGTAAATTGTTGTGTAGAGGTCCTGCCATGTTTTGTCAGATTTATCTCTAAATATTTCATGTATTTGGTATTATCATAATTGGAATTTTTTTTTTAATTTCAGTTTCCAATTGTTCTTTGCTATTCTAATGAAGTACAAGTTGTTTTTTTTCGATTGATCATATATTCTACCACCCTGATCAGGTCAGTTATTGTTTCTAGAAGCTTTTTTGTGGTCTGCAAATAGACACAGTTTTAGTGCTTCCGTTCCAACTTGGATGCTTTTCTTGCCTCCTTGCTCTGGAGTGAATGTATGAATTGGTATTTAATTTAGAAAATTAGGCAATTTTTCTTATATGTTAATGTTACTGCTATCTAACTTACTTCCATTGTGGTCAGATAGTATACTTTGTATGAGATGAACTCTTTTATATTTATTGAGATGTTTTATAGCTCAGAATATGGAACATATTGTTAAGTGTTTCATGTGCACTTGAAACTATCTAAACTGACTGGTTTTCTGTACATGTTCTATCAATGATTGTGAAAGGCATGTTGAAATATATGACCATAGCTTTGGTTTTGTTTATTTCTCCTTACAGTTAATTAGTTTTTGATTCATATATTTTGAATTCTGTTTTTAGTATATAAACATTTAGGATTATTATATCCTCTTGAAGAATTGACCTATTATTATGAAGGGACCTCATTTATTCCTGGTAATATTTTTTCTCTAAAATCTTCATTTTCTGATATTAATTTAGCCACTCCAGCTTTATTTTGACTAGTTAATATGATATATTTTTCCCATGCTTTTACTTTTAATCTATTTGTGTCTTTATGTTTAAAGGGGTTTTATAAGCTTGGATCTTTCTTTTTTATTCCGACTCCGACTTTTAACTGGAGTTTTAAGGCCATTTTATATTTATTGTCCTTAATGATATTGTTGGAATTAAATCTTTCATCTAGTTGCTGGTTTTCTATGCGTCCAATCTGTTCTTTGTTCACCTTATTTTCCATTTTTTTTAATTAATTGAATTTTTTCATGATTCTATTTCATCTCCTTTGCTAGCTAATTAGATATAACTTTTCTTCTTATTTTAGTGTTTGCTTTAGAATTTGTAGTATAGCTGCTTAATTTTTACATTCTGCCTTCATTTGATATTATACTGCTTCACAAAGAGTATAAGAAACTTATGATGTATTTTCATTTCTGCCCCTTGACCTCCATACTATTATTGTCATGCATTTTACTTCTATATGTTATAAATATCACAATGCATTTTTATTATTTTTCCTTTGAATAGTTAAAGTAGTTAGGAAAAATGTCTCACTTGCAAAGATGGTACCATTTCTGAAGTTCTTCATTTTTTTTTTTTTTTTTTTTGAGGAAGATTAGCCCTGAGCTAACATCTGCTGCAAAGCCTCCTCTTTTTTGCTGAGGAAGACTGGCCCTGAGCTAACATCCGTGCCCATCTTCCTCTACTTTAGATGTGGGATGCCTACCACACAGCCAGGCTTGCCAAACAGTGCCATGTCCGCACCGGGGATCCGAACTGGTGAACCTCGGGCCACCGAAGCAGAACCTGTGAACTTAACTGCTGTGCCACCGGGCTGGCCCCCAGAAGTTCTTCATTTTAATCTGGTATAATTTTCCTTCTGCCTGAAGGGTTTTCTTTAATATTTCTTGGATTACAGGTCTACTGGTAATGAAATTGTTCAGCTCTTGTATGTCTAGAAAAGCCTATTTCTCTTTCATTTTTCAAAGGTAATTCGACTGGTTAGAGAATTTCAGGTTGAGAATACAGCAAAAATATTTTCCCCCTGTGTTCTCAGTGGCTTTGTTTCCAATGAAAAATCTGCTGCCATTTTTATCTTTGTTGTCTATGTTATGTCATTTTCTTATAGCTGCTTTTAACATTTTTCTTCTTTGCTCCTTTTAATTAATTTGATTATGATATACCTTAGTGTAGTTCTCTTCTTCTTTTTGTGCTTAGAGCTCCTTGAGTATCTTGGATCTATGGAGTTATACCTTTCATCAAATTTGGAACATGTTTGGCCTTTGTTTCCTCAAATATTTTTGCTCTACTTTCTATTCATTCCCCTCCTTCAGGAACTATAATTGCACATTTGTTTGACTATATCGAGTTTCCTAAATCTCTGTCCAATTTTTCAACCTTTTTTCTTTCTGTGTTTTATTTTGGTTGGTTTCAATTACTATATGTTCAAGTTCAACAATCCTTCCTTCTGCAATGTCTCACCTACCATTAATCCTGTTTAATGTGTTTTAGTCTCTATCATTTGAATTTTCATTTTTAGAAATTTGATTTGGGTATTTTTTATATCTCACATCTCTACTTATATATCTCATATTTCCTCTCGCTTCTTGAACATATGTAATACAATTATAATAACTATTTTAATGTCCTTGTCTACTAATTTTATCATGTACCATTTCTAAGTAGGTTTCAATTAGTTAATTTTTCATGTCCTAATGGTTTCTACTTTTCAGCTTCTTTGAATGGTAATTTTTGATTGGATGTCAGATGTTATTTTTACTTTGTTGGATGCCATCTGTGTTTATACTTCTACAAATATTCTTGTGCTTTGTTCTGGAATATGTTAAAGTTACTTGGAAGTAATTTGGCTCTTTGGGGTCTTGCTTTGTAAGCTTTGTTATGTGAGGCCAGAGCAGTGTTTAGTCTCGGTCAGTGGCTCTCTATTAGAGGTGATTTTTGTCCCCCAAGGTATATTTGGCAATATCTGGAGATATTTTTTATTTTCACTACGTGTTGGTGGTGATGGTGGGAGGTGCTTCTAGCATCTAGTGAGTAGAAGCCCGTGATGCCACTAAACATCTTGCAACATACAAGACAGCTCCTCCTACCTCAGTAAAGAATCATACAGCTCAAAACATCAATAGTGCTGAGACTGAGAAACACCAGTCTTTGAAAATCGTGAGTTTGTATACTAAGGGATTGGCATGATAAGGAGAGAAAAGCCCAAATTTACAATCATTTATTAGGCTAAATAAACAGCATTAGACTCCCAATTGCATGAATATTCAAGAGAGAAGTCACTGATGAAAAAAACAAATATTTTTTTCTTGTGAAAGTGAATGCTTATGATTTCATTAATTTGGACCAAGAACTCTGAGAAAAAAGGTTTTAAGAGAAAATAAAGAAAAATTAAACCAGAGAAAATTATCTCTTCTCCTGACAGGTTTGGTGAATGTGGAAGAAAGCTAGCAAAACTTCAGTGGCCACAGTTAGAGCAGTTGGTGATTTCAGGCCACTGTGCAACCACAGAAAATGTCTGTGAAAATGAAGTGGAAAAACTTCTAAAATAAGTTCCATTTGTTTTTTTTAATTTTTTGATTTTTGTTTTTTGGTGCATGATTTATTGATATGTCATGTTGTGCATTCAAACATTATGATATCTGGGACTTGTTGGGATCAAGGTTCATGTTCCAACATGCAGGGTTCATATATCTCCTGCTGTCCTTGAATACCACCTGCAATGAAAGGAATGGTGAGGTGGTACCGTCTTAATAGTAAATTGTTACGTAAAACTTCCTTTGACCTTCTCATCTGCCTATATATCAGTGTGTGAATGTAAGAATGTTATCGAAATAAGACACTTGCTTACTATGACCAAATATAAAGCTATCCTGATAAAATATTCAGGAGAAATTTCTTTTCCCAAAAGAAATATCATGAATTAATGTTGGACCCTTTAAGTTCAAGGTCATCTAGACTGGAAATATTCATTAGGAAGCTGAAATGCAGATACTGAGTTTGGTAAAAAGGATCAGGCTAAGGATACAGCTAACACGTAAGTGGAAACTTGAAGATGGCAGACAACATCCAGGGAAAGTGTGCAAAGCAAGAAAAAGAATGATCTGAGGAAAAGAAATTGGATGAATTTTAATATAAGATGGGAAGCTCCTAAAACACAGAAGTTCGTACGATTGTTTCCTTATATAAACTATCAACTAGCAAAACCTTAAGTTTTTTATGTCTTAATTAAATCAAGGGCAAAAAGGAGTTTTAAATTGTTTTCTGATATATCTATAAACATAAACATCGTGTGAATGGAAACTTAGTAAAGTAGAAAAAGGCTACAAAATTTTATAATAGATTATTTTACAAAGGTGTATAGGAAAATTTAACATGATATGAAGTAATTGTTGCACAGTGATTTTAATAAACCATTTTTCTTCTTTGTCTAGTTTTGTCCTCTTTTTCCTGAGAGAAACAGTAGACATTTGCAGTTGAAATGGACACCAAAAATCAAGATGGCTTGTATATGTTAATTCTTGAGATTATGGCATGAATTCTTCTAGAATTCCTTACTTGTCCATTGTGACATCATAAACATTTATTTAAAACCTTTGTAATAACTGCCATTAAGAGGACAAATAAAAACTACTAACAAAATCTCTTGGAGAGCAGGTTGTCACTGAAACCCCCATTAACTAAGGAGTCCTGCAAGCATGTTATCAGTCTCCTTTCTCCCTTCAGCTTTGACAGTTTTGGATCTCTTAGTTAATAAACAGTGTTCTCCCTTAACACCTAGAAGTTGTTTTTTCTCTAAAGCAGAAAAGTAAACTTGTTTAAAAAATACTTACATTACAAAATAAAGTAAGATTTATTTTTCCTATGGCAAAAAGCATTAAAGATGTCGAACAGAGGAATTCTTGATTTTAGTGTTACCATCTGTCTGCCCACCAGCGTTTCCTCGCTGATTAAGACTATGAAGAAAGGCGTTATTAAGAATGTGAAGTATCATTACTGAGAAATTTTCTGGGAAAATTGATATATTGTGTGGGCTCAACCAGAATTTTCAAATATTTTAAAGTAGACTCAGTAGTATGCTTATGCCTGGAATTCTCTTAAAAATCAAATATTAAGCAGAATTTGGAACATTGTGTTCTTTTATCATATTTGCAAAAATGTCTCCTTATGAAAATTAACATTTTTAGACTTCACAGTACACATTTTCCTAAACAACTGAGCATATTTTATGGGACATGTACTCTTTCATACAACAAAAGTTTAGAAAGTTTCTGACATGTAGTAGTAATAATGATACAGAAATAATAACGTTTTTAATGGTGCTTACAAAGTAAAATACATTGATATAAAAGGGGAAACATATAGTTTGGGGAGGATAACACATTGACTCAAAAATGTTTACTGTTGTCTATTGTTTTATCATCTCTAGGTATAAAATGGTGAACAACTGAGCCATTAAGAAAAGCAGCAACCAGCAGAAAGGGGAAAGATGGGTTGGATAGATGGTTACCACTCCACAGCAGTGTTTTATTGCTTTTGCTGTTGTAAAGAGCCCTTTAATAAAAGAAAGCCAAAGGACAGTGCTTTGAATTTCACCTATGTCTTGATGGATCCTACTCCCAGTTACCTATATTCGTTCTCAGGACAATATTCTATAATAAATGATAACATCTTACTTTTAAGAGAAGCATCTATCTGCTACTAAATCTATATAAATTTTTGTCATTCTTTCTACATTCTTTTGAGAAAATTTGAGCACATACAATAGAGGTAAACCACAACCTTCTCTCTTCTCCAGTGTATTGTGAGTGAGAAAGAAGTGAAGGCAGCTAGCCTGTGGTCCATTTTCTCCCTTTTCCAAAAGAACGCTCCTGGGGTAGTGGTGAGGGAGCAGGGGAGAAGGTAGATGACCTGGCCCAATCTCCTTTTCAGCTGGACCTCCGGGTAAGAAAAACAATGAAATTTCCTAAAGAAAAGAGCTATTTATAGAATGCTCTTAGCAGAATGTTCCTGGCTAAAAATTACTTATGGTAAATAAACCTAGTGTCTATGGATTTATGATACATGGGTCTCTGGAGAATGTCGTAGAAACTATACAACTCTCTGGAGTGTAAAATGGAGATGTTTTACAACTTAAATCTTTCCTGATGAGTAAGGGAAATCTCAGTCACCTCACTTGGAGACCTCATCTATTATTAGAGGCCAAAGACCACTCCTAGGTAGGAAAAAAGAACAGTGGGGCGGGCTGGGGTGGGGAGCGGTGACAGGATGTCCCAGACCTCTCTTTGCTTCACTTATGTTCCTTGAAGATCTCTGTCCTTGGGATTATTAGTAAAGCTTGACGATGAATAAGATATCTGATTTATGTGAATCTAATTTGACGATCTGATCCTTCATGATTTCTTGGTGAGCAATAAAGAGAAGTGACTGGTATTTAGTTCTTTTCTACCAAGCACAGTGCCATAGAACATGTTCAAGAAATATTATTACTTAGATGTATTTCAATTCAGTAAAACATTATGAAATCGGATTCTATTACTTTAAAACTGGGAATAAATTATACATGGTCTGAATTGCTGTTTGCCTTTTCTGGCTAAGTATTTATATATTTGTAAAAATGTCAAGGGGAGAAATTTAAAAAAATTACGGCCAGGATTTAAAACTTCTGTTAAAAAGTTAAATTTTCTTCTTTAATCATTAAGCTGGCAGTTTAAAAATCTCAAATAGAAAATAGTTGAGTGAATAAGCTTTGCTTCAAATGTATCAGTCCTAAATTTTATAATATATTAAAGTGCTTATCTAGCCTAATAACCTCCCAAAACAGTAAACCCTTCCGTCATGTCCATGGAAAATTGTCATTTTATCTCTGTTTAAATCCTTCCATGGTTAATCTATATAGTCATGTTTTGGTGAACTTTAAATTCAATCAAGTAAATTACAGTTTTTTCCTAACAAATTTAAAACAAATTACATCACCTGAAGGGGAGGTTAAAGAGAAAAGGGAATGACCTGATGACGCAGCTTGACAGTTCTGCCGCTATGGGGACAAATGAAGAAAAAGATCCTTGATAGAGACTGACAGGAAACAGACAGAAACTCAGAAGGATGACAGAGAGAGTGTAGCATCCCAGAAGAAAGGAAAGAAGAAAATTTTGAGAAGGAAGTATTGTTATCAGTACTAAAACTCCCAAAGAGAAATAAGGAAAAAAAAGTAGTATACAAGAGGTCTATATTATTGCATTCCCTGACTCTTATGAAGAAACTTCAGTAGAGTGATCAAAGTTAAAAATCAATTGAAAATGACCCTGACCTCAAGCAGCGCACGGGCTAGTGGAGGAGACCCACTTCCCCAGGTAGCTATGATACCTATCATCCAATATGACGGGTATTAAAACAGAGACGCATACCAGATGTTTTAGGAGTGGATATAAATAAGTAATCAACTCTGCTGGGTAGAGGGAACAAGAGCTTTTAGAAATGCAGTGACATTTGAACTGGGCAAATGGATAAAGACATACATTTTGTACAAAGGAAATACTCTAGTTCTGACCTGTCGGAGTTTAATGTCATGTGTGGAATAGTAGCACTTTGGTGGATTGGTCAGTTCTCACAGCTCCATCTAGAGATGTGATCTTTCTTTTTTTTTTTTTTTTTTTTTTTTTTTCCTTTTTCTCCCCAAAGCCCCCCGGTACATAGTTGTATATTCTTCGTTGTGGGTCCTTCTAGTTGTGGCATGTGGGACGCTGCCTCAGCGTGGTTTGATGAGCAGTGCCATGTCCGCACCCAGGATTCGAACTGACGAAACACTGGGCCGCCTGCAGCGGAGCGCATGCACTTAACCACTCGGCCACGGGGCCAGCCCCTAGAGATGTGATCTTTCTGACATCTGTTATGAACCTGCCACTTAAGTCATCCTCCCTTTTCTTAAGAATAGCAAAACGTATTTATTAATAACAGTATGTGAGTATTGTTATAAGTGTTAATTATTAGTGTAATACATAGTAACAGTATCTCAGTATAATAATATTGGTGTATTACTATTACTCTAAGCCAGCCCTGGTGAGTTGGTGGTTAAGATTCGGCATTCTCACCACCATGCCTGAGTTCATTTCCTGGCTAGGGAGCCACAGCATCATCTGCCTGTTGTCATAGTGTGGTGGCTGCATGTTGCTGTGAAGCTGAAAGCTATGCCACTGGTATTTGAAATGCTAGCAGGGTCACCCATGGTGGACAGGTTTCAGTGGGGCTTCCAGACTAAGCCAGACTAGGAAGAAGGACCTGGCCATCTACTTCCAAAAAAACTGGCCATGAAAACCCCATGAATAGCAGCGGAACATTTTCTGATGCAGCACCAGAGGGTGAGAGGATGGTGCAGAAAAAGACCTGGCAGGATTTACTACAGGGTCACCAGGAGTCGGAATCGATTCCACAGCACTAAGAAAAACTATTACTCTACAGAAACCCAATATTCAAAAGAAAATTAACTGAAATACTATTCCTCTACTTATTTTACAAATTCAATAAATTATCATCATGTATTTATCATCTACTTCAGCCAGTATTTATTCTAGATGAACAACAATACACCTTCCCTCAAGGAAATTACGAACTAGAGGAAATGACGTTGAATAAGTTATCTCAAGTGCACTAAGTGTTGGAAAAGAGCTGTACAGTGTGCTATGGATGCATAGAGTGAAATCACTAACCTTATCTTAGTGGCTAGGGGATGTTTATGGAAGAAATTAATTTAGGATGAGGCCTGAAAAGGAGTAGGGTGTATATCGGTGAAAGTGTTTGTAGGAGTGGAAAGAAATAGGGAACTGCTCTTGGCAGAGGAAAGACTATGTGCAGAGACTATGAAGCAAGAAAGAATATTTGAAATAATAGCCCTATGCCTGAAAGGTAGAGCATGAAAGGAGAAGTGGAAGGTGATGAAAATGGAGGGGTAAGCATAAAGTGGATTCCGTTAGGACTGGTAAGCCATGTGAAGTGCTTTGGTCCTTATCCTGGGGCAAAGGACGTTCAACAGGGAAACCATATAACTGGATTTGCTTTCCTAGAAGACTGTTCTGTCTGCATTTCTCACTGCATGGATTAAAATGAAGCAAGAACGAATGCTCAGAGAACTGGTAGAAGGTTCCTGCTGTACTAGACTGGGAAGTAGATGATGATGTCTTAGACTACAGTAAAGATCGTGAGCTAGGTGCCACAATTACAGGGGTAGGGCTTTATATCAGCAACAATATAACTTTTGAAAAGGTGCAAAGGATAAAATGTGATGGAAATTCGTCAAATTATAAGTATTTCAAATTATACTAATGATTTTTTGATCAAATGACTAATCAAATAATTTAGACCAGAGTTTGGCAAACTACAGCCCATGGGTCAAATCTGGCTCACCACCTATTTTTTTAAATAAAGTTTTATTGATGCATAGCCATCTGTTTACATACTGACTATGACTGTTTTCATGACACAATGGCAGACTTGTGCAGTTGCAACAGAAACCATATGTGGCCCACAAAGCCTATAATATTTACCATCTAGCTGAGTCCTAATTCAGACAGTCTCCATTTTTTATCTCAATGTACTATAATAATCACAATAATTCAATTATGATTGTTTAGCTCTTTATAACTTATTAAGCATTTTGTCATAATGTATACCTTTCAAGATAGATAAGAATGATTTTATTAGTCTTCCAATTTAATAAGAAAGTAAATTCATAGCCTATATTAATTTATTCATATTTAAACTGATGATTGTATGTTAGAGTGTATGCCTTTAAAAATCAAAATATAGAAAAAGCACTAGTGTGCAATCCTTAATTATGATGCAACTTCCAATGGTAAAAAAATGGAAGGAAATGATTAATATGATATAAGAACTGAACTGAATATTATGCAGTCATTAACTATTTTAATTATGAAAAAGATTCAGCAACATGAAAAAAAATCTATGGTAGCATGTTACACAAAACAAATAAATATCAAAGAGATGTACATTATGAATATAATTATCTATAATGGCACATTTATAAAGACAAAGGAAATACACAAAATTATAATAATTATGTTAGAGTAACGGGGTGTGATAGTCTGTTGACGTGTTTGATGTGTCCACTTGGCTAAGCTGTAGTTCCAAATTATTTAATTAAACAAAAATTTAGATATAGATGTGAAGGTATTTTGTAGATATGATTAAAGGCCATAGTCAGTTGACTTTAAGTAAAAGAGATTATCCTATATAATCTGGCTGGGCTTGATTCAATCTGTTGAAAAGCCATAAAAGTAGAGCTCATCAGTCTTAGCAGCATATTTTCATGTACCGTGTCTGACCAGACAAGGGAAACAATAGAAAAAAATAAACAAGTGGGACTACCTCAAACTAAAAAGCTGCTGCACAGCAAAGGAAACCATCAACAAAACAAAAAAACAGCCTAACAATTGGGAGAAGATATTTGCAGACCATATATCTTAGGGATCTAAGGGATTAATATCCAAAATATACAAAGAACTCATACATCTCAACAACAAACAAACCAACAGCCCAGTTAAAAAATGGGCAAAATGTCTGAACAGACATTTCTCCAAGGAAGATGTACAGATGGCCAACTGGCACACGAAAAGATGTTCAACATCATTAACTATCAGGGAAATGCAAATGAAAACTACAATGAGATATTGCCTCACTCCTGTCAGAATGGCTGTAATTAACAAGACAGGAAACAACAAATGTTGGAGAGGATGTGTAGAGATGGGAACCCTTGTACACTGCTGGTGGGAGTGCAAGCTGGTGTAGCCACTATGGAAAACAGTATGGAGATTCCTAAAAAATTTAAGAATAGATATACCATATGATCCTGCTATTCCACTACTGGGTATTTATCCAAAGAACATGAAAACACAAATGCATAAAGATACGCGCACCCCTATATTCATTGCAGCACTAGTTACAATAGCCAAGACTTGGAAGCAACCTAGGTGCCCGTCAAGGGACGAATGGATAAAGAAGATGTGGTATTTATACACTATGGAGTACTATTCAGCCATACGAAATGATGAAATCCAGCCATTTGTGACAACATGGATGGAGCTTGAGGGTATTATGCTAAGTGAAGTATCTCAGAGGGAGAAAGTCAAATATTGTATGATCTCACTCATAAGTAGAAGATAAAAACAAGAAATTGGATTGGTTGTTTAGAGGGGAAGGGGGGAAGGAGGAGGGAAAAAGAAAGAGATTGTCCTGGATTATCTAAAATAATCCAGTAATGTAATTACAAGGGACCTTTAAATGCTAAAGGAGGAGAGATCTTTAAATATAGAAGAGTCAGTGACAGACTGATGTGATGAGAGAAAAACCACTGTTGGCTTTGAACATGAAATGGGGAACTATCGAGGAAACACAGATAGTCTCTACAAGTTGGAAAAGGCAAAAAAACCACATTCTTCCCTAGAGCCTTCAGAAAGTAATGTAATCATGCTAACACTTTGGTTTCAGCCCAATGAGACCCATTTCAGACCATGACCTGCAGAACCAAAAGATAACAAATTTGTGTTGGTTTAAACCACTAAGTTTGTGGTAATTTGTTGTATCTCAATAGGAATGTAATACAAAGTTTTAGGGGTAAACTTTTTCTTATTATTTTTCTTTTCCAGACTCTCTGTAATGTCTATTTTATCTTTTCAGTTAAAAATATTAATTTTTTTCTCAATTTCAGAAAAGATTGGAAATTTTCCCAATATTCCTAAGCTTGCAGATCGAAGACCAAGAATTAAAACCTATGGCTTCTAACTTATCTATATTCTATCTCCTCTACCTAAATATGATGAAACAGTGAAAAAATAAAAGGAAAATAGCCTGGATGCCATTTTCCAGATTTATACATTCAGCCAACATTGATTGTGCTTCTTGTAGGAGCTGGCTTTATGGAAAGAATTGACAATACAAAGCTACTAAGAGATTGCCTGCTCTATAGAAGCAAAATGTTAAAATATATGAAAATTAGAAAGTCTAAAGTTGCTGAGATGTGATAGTCACCTTTTTACAGTTATGGAAAGACTTATTAGGTAAGGATGTATGTTGAGGAGTCAAGGGAAATAAGTTCTGATATGCGGGGTGGGATCATATTCTAAGAGAGCTTACATATCAGACAGAGGACATTCACACTGATGTGGTAGCAAAAAAATCACTAGAGATGCACTGGTTTGAGAAAACCATAATGAAACTATTATTTAAACAAGATCGATCTGGTAGGTTTATAGAAGGAGGTTCCAAAAAGGAAACAGAGTAAGAGATGCTAATTAAGAAACTGTTGTAGTAATTCAGATTCAAGGCCATGAGTGATTAATCCAAGAAATGACAATAGAAACAGAGGAAAAGCAATGAATGTGAATGATTTTTCAAGGGAAATACTGATAGGTCGTCATAACTCTTTGACCTGATAAAATAAAGAAGAAATAGTTATTGTGACTCTGTATTTACAATCTCTGAGGCATGAAATCACATCAGACCCAGCACTGGATCCAGTCTGTATGCATCGATGTCTAAAGCAGAAAAGCTCAACCCAGTAGGGTTCTCTGGGAGTAAAAGCAAACTTTAAAAAAAAACATGGTTTGGGGGAAACCAGGCCAGGAAATGGCATCTAGTCTGTTATAGGTAACGTTTGCAAGATAGGGAGTAGGCAATAGTCTGTGAAAACAAAAATAAGATGAATCCTAGGGATTTGAGGAAGAAAGAATATGGGGGCAAATACCCAATGTTTAAAAGAAGAGATGGACCTGGGTTTAATCAAAAGAAGATCCTAAGAGGATTCGTCAACAACCAACAGGCAGATGGAGGAAATAGTTTTAGGTAATTGGCCTTACCTCAGATATACCGCAAGGCTGTCACCTGGCACTGAATTCCTAGAGAATATGATTGGACTGATGTCTCATTATATGTTTAGCAAATTGACAGCTATGGAATTGCACTATATACCTTTTTAAAGTACCTAATGTTGGTGTTAATACAAATCTTTGAATTTTATAATGAAAAAAATCCATGCTTTTAAAATGTGACGGTTGGTAAATGTATTAGGATAAAAAATAAAGTGTGACTTCTACCTTCAACAAACTTAAAATCTGCCTTCCTTGTTTCCTCATTGATTCAGAGTCAAATGCATTGCTATATTTAAAAATCTGGTCTTGGGGGAAAACTCCTAAATATTGAAAATTGGCTGAAAAGTGACTTTTAAGTGAATGTACTCATTTTAAATTGTTTAAATATTTATATTTCAATGATAATAACTGAAATATAAATGGGGCTCCATTTTCCTATTTCTTAGATAAAATTTGACTGCTTTCCACGGTAATGAACAGTCCTTAGTTTTAAAGAAAAATGTGCCAGAGGTTGTGTGCCCTCTAGTGGCCACAAAGTATATCTTTACATCTTGCCATAAGGGTCAGTGGTTTTGTCAAGAATGCATTTCAGCTGTCAGACATATTAATTTAACTAACACCACATTTTAAATTTTCATGAACCCTTACTAAATATTAACTATAATAGTTCAAATTCCAACCTTTTAGTATACAAGAAAATATATCCTATAAGTTTTCTAGAGAACATTTATTTTCAAACAACAGAAAATTTTGTAAAAGTAACACAGTAAGGGCCACATTCACTAAAAGCAAAAGAAAAAACGTAAATTAAATTATCCCCAAAACATTTATATAGTTCATATTGCCCATTACGCTGTGCTAATGTGGGCCAAAACAAGAACAGAGAACATCAGGATACTAAGTTGCTGTATTAGTCAAGATTCTACAGAGGAATAGCTAGGGAGACATCATCATGGTGACACAGGAGGATCCCTTTGTCTCTTCCCTATCATCTACAGCAAGTAAAATATCCATAACCCACCAAAGGATACGTTACCCAAGACACCAGGATGCCAGAGAGATCCACATATTGGTACATACAAAGGTCAGTGGATTGGAGCACATAGAGAAGGTGAACGAGGGGACTAGTGGAGGCTGTTCCCAGGATCTTGTTCATCCTGCCACAAAGGCTGAGCCAGCTGCCCCAGCCCCAGAGAACCCAGTGGGCAGCAGAGGAGGCATGTGCGTGATTCTAACCTCCCAGCTGTGGTGGCACCTGCAGCCATAGCATATAGAACAGCAGTGCAGGTGGATCCCCATGATCCTAGGTCCCTGGCCACAGCTCAGAACCTAGTAGCAGCAGTGGAGGCATGCATAAAACTCTGCCCTCCCAGCTGCAGCAGCACCTGGGGCCACAAGGAAATGGGCAACAGTAGAGGTGAAGCACCGTGAACCTGGCTCCCTGTCCACCCTCCCTCTCCGCCAACCTTGTTGGTGGAGCTTCTGACACAAGTTATTCTGGATGTGGTGGAAGTGTCAGCCATCCCTGGTGGTGAAGCCAGAGACTACAGTGACACTGAGAACAACAAGGCATCAGTGACTCCTAGAGGCACAGGTGGTAATGACAAGAGTATTGGCAACAAAACTAATAGAGGCGATGGATGATGGAACAAGCCCACTGGCAAATACAGCCAGAGGCAGCTCAGTTAAGAAAGTCAAAAACTAGAGCTATAGCATGACCTATGAGAAACGAAAGAAAGGCCTCCACTCTCCAACTGATTGAATAATTAGAATCAAAACAAGCAAAGCTATACCTAAATAAGAAAAGTGTTTGCTAAGAGAAATGTGCAGGCAGAAGAATAACTTCTTATCTCTTTTTGCATAGGCTATTAGCATAAAAAGGACTGTCTTATCTATGAGACCTTTTATACAATCCTCATAGTAACCAGAAAACAAAAGTTCAGAGCAGAGACATGAAAAACAAAAAAAAGAAGAAACAGAAAAACATCACAGAAAAATCACCAAAATGAAATGGCAGACAGAAACACAAGGAAAAAAGAAATAATGGAAATATAGAGCAACCAGAAAGAAAGGGGTGAAATGGCAGGCATTCAGTCCTCATATATCAACAATCACCTTAAATGTAAATGGATTGAATTTAACAATCAGAAGACACAAAGTGACCGATGGATTAAAAAATAAGACCAAACAATGTGCTCCCTCCAGGAGACCCAGCTCAGCTGTAAAGACAAACAGAGGCTCAAAGTGAAGGGATGGAAGACGACAGTCCAAGCAAACATCAACCAAAAGAAAGCAGGTGTGGCCACACTCATATTGGACGAAACAGACTTCCAGCCAAAAAGGATAAAAGAGACAAAGATAGACATTCTATAATGATAAAGGGAACAGCCCATCAAGAAGAGATAACATTTCTTAATATATATGCCCCTGACATAAGAGCATCAAAATATATAAAGCAATTATTAACAGACCTAAAGGGAGAAATCGACAGCAAGACAATAGTAGTGGGGGACTTTAACGCTCCACTTACATTAATGGATAGGTCATCCAGAGAGAAAGTCAACAAGGAAACAGTGGTCTTAGACGAAACACTAGACCAGATGGACTCAACATATATATATATAGAGAGAGAGAGAACATTCCATCGAAAAGCAGCAGAATACACATTCTTCTCAAGTTCTCATGGAATATTCTCAAGGATAGACCACATGTTTGGAACAAAACAGGTCTCAAGAAATTTAAGAAAATTGAAATCATATTAAGCATCTTTTACGACCACAACAGTATGAAACAGAAAATCAACTACAAGAAGAAGGCTGGAAAAGTCACAAATATGTGGAGACTAAACAACATGCTACTGAACAACTATTGGATCAACAAAGAAATCAAAGGAGAAATCAAAAAATACTTAAAAAAAAAATGAAGATGAAAACACAAGATACCAAAATTTGGGGATGCAGCAAAAGCAGTACTAAAAGGGAAGTTTACAGCAATACAGGCCTACCTGAAGAACCAAGAAAATCTCAAATAAACTATCTAATATTACAACAAAAGGAACTAGAAAAAAAGAAGAACAAAAAAAGTGCAAAGTCAGTAGAAGGAAGGAAATAATAATCAGAGCAGAACTAAATGGAACAGAAACTAAAAAGACAATAGAAAAGAGCAATGAAACTAAGAGCTGGTTCTTTAAAATGATAAACAAAATAGACAAACCTTTAGCTATACTTACGAAGAAAAGAAGACAGAAGGCTTAAATAAATAAAATAAAAAATGAAAGAGGAATTATAATGGATCTCACAGAAATACAAAGGTTTATAACAGAATACTATGAAAAGCTATGTGCCAACAAATTGGATAACCTAGAAAAAAAATGGATAAATTCTTAGAATCATACAATTCTTCCAAAACTGAATCAAGAAGAAATAGAGAATCTGAATAGATCAATCAGTAGTAAGGAGATTGAAACAGTAATCAAAACCCTCTCAAAAAACAAAAGCCCAGGACCAGATGGCTTCTCTGGTGAATTACACCAAAGATTCGAAGAAGATTTAATACTGATCCTTCTCAAGAGCCTCCAAAAAATTGAAGAGGGGGCAACACTTCCTAACTCATTTTACATGACAAGCATTACTCTGATAATAAAACCACACAGGGACAACACAAAGGAAGAACATTACAGGCTAATATTACTGATGAACATAGATGCAAAAATCCTCGACAAAATATTAGCAAACTAAACAACAATACGTTAAAAGGACCATTCACCACAATTAAGTGGGATTTATCTCAGGCATACAAGGATGTTTCAACATCCACAAATCAACGTGATACCACATTAATGATACTAAAAATAAAAATCACATGATAATATCAAAAGATGCAGAGAATGTATTTGACGAGATTCAGCATCTATTTATTTTAAAAATTCTGAATAGAATGGGTATAGAAAGAAAGCACCTCAACGTATTAAAGCTCATATATGATAAACCCTCAGTTAACATCATATTCAATGGTGAAAAACTGAAAGCTATACTTCTAAGTACAAGAACAAGACAAAGATGCCCACTCTCACCACTTTTACTCAGCATGGTATTGGAAGTCCTAGCCTGAGCAGTTAGGCAATAAAAAAAATAAAAGTTATCCAAGTTGGAAAGTAAGAAGTAAAGCTCACTGTTTATGGATGACATGATTTTGTATATAGAAAACCCCAAGGAATAGATCAGAAACCTATTAGAAGTAATAAATGAATATAGTGAAGTTGCAGGGTACAAAATCAACATACAAAAATCAGTTGCATTTCTCTATATTAACAATGAACTAGCAGAAAGAAAAATCAAGAAAATAATCCCATTTACAGTTGCAACAAAAAGAATAAAATACCCGGGAATAAGTTTAACCAAGGAGGTGAAAGATCTGTACACTGAAACTATAAGACATTGTTGAAGGAAATTGAAGAAGACACCGAGAAGTACAAAGATATTCATGTTCATAGCTTGGAAGAATTAACATAGTAAAAATGTCCATATTACCTAAAGCAATCTACAGATTCAATGCAACCTCTATCAAAATCCCAATGTCATTTTTCGCGGAAATAGAGCAAAGTATCCTAAAATTAATATGGAAGAACAAAACACCGTGGATAGCCAAAGCAATACTAAGAAAAACGAACAAAGCTGGAGGTATCACACTTCCTGATTTCAAAATACACTACAAAGCTGTAGTTATCAAAACAGCATGGTGCTGGTAGAAAAACAGACACACAGATGAATGGAACAGAATTCAGAGCCCAGAAACAAATCCACACATATTTGGACAGCTAATTTTTGACTAAGGAGCCAAGAACATATAATAGAGAAAGGAAAGTCTCTTAAACAAATGGTGTTGGAAAAACTGGATAGCCACATGTGAAAGAATGAAAATAAACCATTATCTTACACCATACCCAAAAATCAACTCAAAATAGATTAAAGACTTGAATGTAAGATCTGAAATCATAAAACTCCTAGAAGAAAACATAAGCAGTATGTTCTTCAACATTGGTCCCAGTGATATCTTTTTGTATATTCTCCTCAGGCAAGGGAAACAAAAGCAAAAATAAGCAAATGGGACTATATCAAACTAAAATCTTCTGCACAACAAAAAACAGGACAACCTACCAATTTGGAAGAAATATTTGCAAATCATACATCTGATAAAGAGTTAATGTCTGAAATATATAAAGAACTCATATAACTCAATAACAACAAAACAACCCACCCAATTAAAAAATGGGCAGAGTGGGGCTGGCCTGGTTGCAAAGTGGTTAAATTCCTGTGCTCTACTTCAGTGGCCCAGGGTTTGTGGGTTCGGATCCCAGGTATGGACCTACACACTGCTCATCAAGCCATGCTGTGATGGTGTCCCACATATAAAATAGAGGAAGATTGGCACAAATGTTAGCTCAGGGACAGTCTTCCTCAAGTAAAAATAAGAGGATTGGAAACAGATGTTGGCTCAGGGACAATCTTGCTCACCCAAAAAAATAAAAATAAAAATGGACAGAGGATATTAAGAGACACTTTTCCAAGGAAGATATACAGATGGTCAACAGGTACCTGAAATGCTCAACATCACTAATTATTAGGGATGCAATAATTAAAACTACGTGCAAATCAAAACTACAATGAGATATCACCCCTGCCCATCAGAATGGCTATAATTAACAAGAAATAATGTGTTGGAGAGGATGTGAAGAAAAGGGAACCCTCGTACACTGCTGATTGGAATGCAAATTGGTGCAGCCACTGTGGAAAACAGTATAGAGATTTCTCAAAAATTTAACAGTAGAACTACCATCTGATCCAGCTGTTCTACTTCTGGGTATTTAGCCAAAAAATGTGAAAGCACTAATTCAAAAAGGTATAACAAAACCCTTTTGTTCATTGCAGCATTATTTACAATAGCCAAGACGTGGAAACAATCTATATGCCTAGTGATGAATGAATGGATAAAGAAGATGCGGTATATACATACAATGGAATACTAGTCAGCTATAAAAAAGATGAAATCTTGCCATTTGCAACATCATGGATGGACCTTGAGGGTATTATGCTAAGCAAAATAAGTCAGATGGAGAAAGACAAATACCATATGATTTCACTCCTATGTGGAAGATAGAAAAAAACAGCAACAAGCCAACACATAGATACAGAGAAAAGACTGGAGGTTACCAGAGGGGAAGAGGCATGGGAGGAGGGTGAAAGAGGTAAAGGGGGACATTTGTACGGTGATGGTTGGAAACTAGATTTTTGGTGGGAACACAATGTGCTGTATACAGAAGTCAAAATATAATGAGGCACACTTGAAATGTATATATGGTTATAAATCAATGCTATAGCAACAAGAAAAATAGTTCTACAGAGAAACAGAACCGATGGGATATATAGAGAATGAGAGAGATCTATTTTAAGGAATTGGCTCACATGATTGTGGAGGCTGGCGAGTCTAAAATCTTTAGGGCAGGCCAGCAGGCTGGAAATTCATGTTAGAGTTAATGGTGCAGTCTGGAATCCAAAATCTGCAAGGCAGGACGGAAGACTGGGAACACAGGCAAGATTTTTATGCTGTAGCCTTAGGATAGAATTCCTCTTTCTCTAGAAAAACCTCAGCCTTTGTTTTCAAGGCCTTTAACTGATGGGATGAGGCCTACTTACGTTATGGGGGGTAATGAGCTTTGCTTAAAGTCTAGAGGTAGTTGGATTTTTTCTTTTCTTTTTTTTTTTTTTTGAGGAAGATTAGTCCTGAGCTAACATCTGCTACCAATCCTTGTCTTTTTGCTCAGGAAGACTGGCCCTGAGCTAACATCCATGCCCATCTTCCTCTACTTTATATCTGGGACGCCTACCACAGCATGGCATGCCAAGCGGTGCCAGGTCTGCACCTGGGATCGAACCGGCGAACCCCAGACTGCCGAAGTGGAACATGTGCACTTAACTGCTGTGCCACTGGTGGGGCCCACTAAAGTCTAGGGATTGTAAATGTTAATCACATCCACAAGTGCCTTCACAGCAACATCTAGACTAGTATTTGACCAACTCGGCACCATAGCCTAGCCAAGTTGACACATAATATAAATCAACACCATTGCCAAACACAATTTTAAGTACTTTAAATGTATTAACTCATTTTTTGTCCTCCTCACAATCCTACGAAGCAGGTGCTCTTAGTAACTCATTCAAAGGAAACTGAGGCACATATTGGTAAAGTAACTTGCCCAAAGGTCATAGCCACTAAGTGATGGAGCTGGGATCGAGCCAGAGTCCTTATTTTAAATACTAAATATTGATGTTTCAATGCATCTATATTCCATTTTTCATGATATATTTCACGTATACACAAAAAACAATAGTGGATATTGAACATCCTTGTAACTCCCAGTCAGCGTTGTCAAATTTTATTATTTGGCTTCATTATTTTTTGAATTTTGTAAAATAAATAAGCCATACAATACACAGTTGAGGTCAGTTATAGATGTCTCCTTAATCCTATAACTCACTCTCCCCCTTCAGAAGTAGCCACTATTCTGAATTTGGCATTTATCGTTACCATGAATGTTTTCTAGAAATTTTATACACAGATTTGTATCGAAAAGTATTACATTATGTTATTTTTCTTATTTTTAGCTTTAAATAAATGGTACAGTATGATGTGTAACATATTTTGTTGAGTTAAAAAATATATTTTTAGGATTTATCTATGTTGACATGTGAGGCTCGAGTTCATTCATTTTAAGTACTGTTTAGTACTTCATTGTTTAAATGTACCACAATTTCTTGTTCCATTCTCCTGCTAATAGGCATTTGGGTTATTTCCAGTTTTTCACTATTACAAATAATACTGCAATTAATATTCTATGCACATGTTCACATGTCTCTTGGGAGAGTTTCTCAGAATATATAAAGAAGAGCAATTACTAGTGGGGAGACAAACCCTAAGGTGAACTCCAAAGATTTTCCTTATCCTGGTGCCCACACCTTTGTGTAAGCCCCACCCCTTGAGTGGAGGGCAGCCCTGTAACTTGCTTCTAACCAATAGGGTATGGCAAAGGTAATGAGACATCACTCGCATGATTAGGGTATGATATTTAAGACTATGCCACAGCAGACTGGAGCAAGGGCTTCTCCTCACAGGCTTGATGAAGTGAAGGCTATGTTGGAGAAACCAATACAGCAAGGAACTGCAGGTGGCCTCTAGGACCTGAGGGATGCCTTCAGCCAATAGCCGGCAAAAATCAGGACCTTCAGTTGTGCAGTTATGGGAAAATTAATTTGGGCAACAATTTGAACTTGGAAGCTGTAGTAAGCAGAATAATGCCCCCCGAAGACACTCACCTCCTAATCCTCAGAACCTGTGAATGGACAGGGGAAAAGGGGCTTTGCAGATACGATAAAGGTTAAGGACCTTGCAGTGGAAAGAGCATCCTGGAGTATCCAGGCGAACCCAATCTAATGATAAGAGATTTTAAGAGGACAGAACTTTTCTGAAGTTTTTTTTTAGTAGTTAGAGAGGGAAAGAAGGGTCAGAGAGATGCAATGTTGCTGGCTTGTAAGACGGAGAAAGGGGATCACAAGCCAAGGAATATAGGTGGCTTCTAGAAGCTGGAAAGGTAAATTGAAGTCCATGATTGACATATCTGGTAAACTTTCCTTTTATCAAATGGAGTAAATATCTTTCTCTTGAGTAAAGATCCTAATATCCTTATTTTATCTAGTAACAACAGACTACTTGTCATTATAATGTGCCTAGTATAACTTTTTCCATCTATAATTTTTTTTCTTTTAAATAGACCTATTTTTTTAGAGAATTTTTAGGTTCACAACAGTAGTTAAGTGAAAAGTACAAAGAGTTCCTATAAATCTGTCTCCACACGTGACAACCTCCCCCACTGTCAACATGCCCTACCCAAGTGGTACATTTGTTGCAATGGATGAACCCACATTGAAGCACCATTATCCCCAAGGTCCAAAGTTCACATTAAGGTTCACTCTTGATAGTGTACATTCTATGGGTTTTGACAAATGTATGACATGATTCACTAATGTAATGTCGTACAGTATCATTTCACTGTCCTAAATATCTTCTGTTCTCTGCCTATTCGTGTCTGCCTCTCCCCTAACCCTCATAACCACTGATATTTTTACTGCCTCCATAGTTTGGCTTTTTCTAGAATGTCATATAGTTGGAATCATATTGGTAAGGAGTCCTTTCAGATTGGCGATGTTTACTTTGTAAGACTCATTTAAGGTTCTGCTATGTCTTTTCATGGCTTGATAACTCATTTCCTTTTTTTGTTCTTTGTTTTCTTTTCAGTTTTGACATTTGTATTTTTTAAATGCTTAAGGAATATATTTTTCTTTTCAAAGCATTTTATATTTGTATTTAGTTATGAAATAAAGAATAATAATAAATGATTAATAATAAACCATAATAAATGATAGGGAAAATTCCCTATCATTTAAATGGCTTAGTAAATAAGAGATGATTTTGATCTTACAAGGCAGTCACCAAATGGCTTCCTCTAGGACCTAATTAATCAAATCATTTGTTTTAAAACCATCAATAGGATATATGTATATATTTTTAAGTGACAGGCCTGTGATATAAAATAGCAGTTTAACACAGATTTCTAAACATTACATGATTCAAAAACTTAAAAGTTTATACTTTTCCTTGTTTTTATACACTAGCACTAGAAATTTTTGACAGAACTTTTGAAAGTTGGTGGAAAAGTTAAAAGCTGATCTGTGGTCTCTCTCTTCTTATGTGCAAGGATGCCATGATACTGACACTTGGCCAAGATAGGGATTAAATATACCAGCTAGCAATTTATAGTGTGTTGTTTAAAGTCCAAAACTCACCTAGAGGTACTTTGTATGAGTTTATCTATTTTGTTTACTGAAAATGTATAGATTAATGTTTCGTATCTATGTCACCTGTTTAAAACCAGTCTGGTTTTAGCTCTGTGACTAGTGGAGTATGAAAGATCCATCCAGTAAACTTATACCTTAGTTCTGCTGAATCATGATTTTCCACAGTTATCTTGGTGGTCATGATCCAAGATGCAGCATGTCCTGTGTCTGAGAAAAGAATCTGGAAACTGCAGCTGGAAATCTCCATTTTCTCTCATATTTGTCTATGCTTTTCTATCTCCTGCTGCTTTATATCTTTTACCCTTACTAAAGCTTTATGAGTGTACCCCGTGGTGTCTCATGAGTTTTTTCAATGATCTGACCCTGTGAAATTGCTGCAGTTGGTGTTCTGAGCAGGATACTTGAAGTGGCCCTTGGCTCCATAATTAAATGATGGATGAAGCTCTGTTTGGAAGAAAGGAAGATGAGGAAATGGGGTATGAAGGACATTTGATGCTAGGCTAGCTCCCCTAGGTTAGCCTCCAATTGAGTGACACGGTGACCATTGACAGCAGGATAAACACATCAAATTGGAAGTGGGTAGATCTGGAACTGAGGGAAATACCTAAATGAATGAAAAAAGAAATTCAGACAGAAGGGAAGTCAGTCAAGAATTCTTTGCCTTGGCTGCTTTTGGCTGCTTTGGCAAAAATGAGAGTAACTAAGAGAAAACATGAGGTTTCTGGCCTGCCAAGTTACCACCATTGAGTCTGTCTGTAACGGAAAGGGACGTGATGATAGCAGGGAGTAGTTCAAATATTTCTTTTGATCAGAATGGTACTCTGCCTGACTGATAATCACTCAAATGACAATAAAGGCTTTGGGTGTGGTGAAGAGGCAGGTGAGAATCAAGAGATTCCCCAAACCTGGGAACATTCAAAGAGTTCAGGCAGTGCACTTTCTGCAGAAATGTGGATGCCCTGATCCTTCGAGCTGGCGAAAGGCAGGGTTATGTAAAAAAACCTTGAGCCGGGGAATAGTTCGACTCCACCCTTATGTACTCAAGCGAATGATCTTGAGTGTGCTGAAATGTTGAAACTGCAAGCACCTTCACCTTCGGCTGGATTATATAATAATAAAGTGTGCTCCAATTTTAGGCCTTTTACCCAAGAAATGATTGTGATAAATGGGGTTTAAATGCTTGCGATTCTTGTGTACTGTCCTATTGGGAGGATAAAAGCACTTAAGAAAAGCTGCCACAGACCTACCAGCTCAACTCCTAAAGGGTTGAGTGAAACAATTAGGAATATTCAAGGAAAAAAAGGAACATAAAGATTAAAAAGGAAGAAAAAACCTCAGGACAATTAAACAAGGTAGGGTCATTCAGATGGTTAATTAAAAATGTCATGAAAAAGAAAGTCGTAAGTGGAATAACTACTAAAATTTTAATAGCTTGCTAGTGAGATTATGTGGCCCAGCTGCTCCACCAACTCCAAAAATTATAAAAAGATTTGTTTGATTTATCCTAAACACGATGAATTTTAAAAAATTTTATGGTGATACAAAAAAAAAAAAAAAAAGAAAGTAAAAAGGATCCTTGTATCCAGCGCTGATTGAAACAATGTGAGTTAAAGAAGATATGTCAGGTTGGTTCTAGGGTGGAGAGGGCCGTGCCGTCCACAGCAGGGTATCCGAGGCATTTGCATTGGTGTGGGTGAAATGTCATGGGTGTGACCAAGAGATTTTATTGAAATTGTTCTACACTGGCTCACAGTGTACCGTCATGCTGAAACCTGCTAATAAAAAGTCAAAAGGCAACATGATTAAGTTATGGGGATGTGGTGAATTGTCAATGACCTAAAATTGAAAATATGGCTTAAAGTAGAAATTTATGAACAAAGTTATTTGAGGTTGTGTGTCAACTCTACCAAAATGTATTATTGGAACGTATGTGACATCTTGAATGAGGGGGAGGGCAAGCTCTTCCCTTACTCACACAACTGGGGAAAGGGATGCTGTAAAATTCTGCTCTGTCTGCTGTTTTAATTGGGCATGCTAAATGGAAATCCTTGGAATGACCTTGCCTGCTCAAGGGATTAATTTAAAACAACATGGGAGACCTGGGTGTCATCAATAAATTCCCTATTTGATTAAGGATATGTTAGATGCAAGTATATTATCACCCACAAAATACCCTTTTTAATAATCTAGTATGGCTTGTGAGAAAAGCTGAAGAATCCTGGTGGTTAATTGTAGACTGCAGAGGACTGAATAAAATGGCTCCCCCAACAGCATCAGCCATGCCTCATAGGGTGGTAACAATTCAAGTTTGCATCAAGCTAAGGAGGATTGGTATTCTGTGATTGGTTTATCTAATGGTTTCTTCTTTTATTTCGATTATGGAAGAAAGCCAAAATCATTGTGCATTCATGGTGGACAGAATCCAGTACAGGTTTACTGAGTTTCCACAGGGATATTTAAATTCTCCTGCTTTCTGTCACAGCCTGTTGAAAGAGGTTTCGATTTAATTCCATAGAAATGTACTGCTATACATTATATTGATGATATAATGTTGATCTCAATCTGAAGATCAAGGTAAGACAATTAGAAATACTGGTTAATCAAATCACTACCACGGACTGGCTAATTAACCAGCTAAAACAGAGGTTCAAGAATACATGGTAACATTCAAAAATTACTTGGGCAAGAGACATAAGTGACGTTCTTCAAACAACTAAAAATAAGCCAGCTCAAAAATTGAAACAAAATTCATTGGTTTGTTTTCTTCCGTAAAATTAGCCCCTACTCACAAAGTTACCAGAAAAAAAACAACCCTGCATTTGACTGTGGCTCTGAACAGAAGCAGCTTATCTGGACATCAAAGAGCTGTACCCAGTGGATATCTTTTGGGTCACACAACCTCGATGGTGCTCAAATGACAGAAGTATCGGCGACTCCAACCATACTCCCTGAGGCTTTGGCCAAAAGCCCATTATTGCCTCCCAGTGGTAACACTGAGGTTTTGGACTAGAAGTTTTCCTGATGCAGTTCCATTACAGTCCCTTTGACAAGCAATTGTTGGCCTATTATTGTGCTCAAGTTAAATCTGCTTCCATTATAAAGGATGTAAAGTTATTTTGAGATCTGAAATCCCTATCATGGTGTGCATCAAGTAAAAAAACTTTCCAATAGGGAGAAAAGTCCAACAGGTACTCATCAAATGAAGATGGTATAATTCAAGACCATGAGACTGAGAGAACACTGCAATACATAAAAAGATGACTTTCCTGCCTTTGGGCTTTCACAGGATCCCTCTGAGGAGTCACCTAGCCCAACAGCCAAATGGGCCCCTCCCTATGATTAGTTCTCGGAGAATGACAAACAAGCAGCACTGTTTACAGATAGCAGTTCTAGGCTGGAAGGACTACGCTCAATCTGGAAACTATTTTGACAGATAATTCGTTATACTTTGAATAAAGCAGGTGAAGGTAAATCTGCTCAACGAATAGAATTAAGAATTGTCTTCCTGGTGGCATGGGAGGAACTAGACCACAGGAATAACATGATATGGACTTCTAGAAATTCTTGGGTAATACCCAATAAACTGCAAGTATGGCTGAGAAAAAAAGCCATGAGGAGTGGCAGACAAGAGGTACCTTTATGTGGGGTGCTACATTACCGAAAATTTTGATGGAGGAGGAAAATCCAAGTGGAACAAGTTGAAGACCATCAAAAAACCTTACAAATTCATAAAAAACTGGAACCAGAAATTGCATCTCCGCCTTTGGTCTTTGGAAGTGGCTTCGTTTAATCAAAGCAATGACGAGCAGTAAAACTGTATCCTACCGTCCCCTGTCTGACTGAGAAAGGATCCTGGGAGCTGCACTGGGAAGCCTCAGACCTCTGTAATGTTTGAATGTCCTTTGTTTCTACTGCTATATCGTATTATTTCATTTTATTTAAAGCTTTATATGACTATAACCTGTGGAGTCTTGAGAGTCCTATCAATCATGTGACTCTGTGTAATTAATGTAATCATACAAATCAAATTTTAAAACACTCTCAAACAATATTTCTATTTTTCAAAGATCATGATTATCTAATCTTTTTGTAGTTGAGTGTTCTAAATCTTATTTATGGTGGATTTTCCTTCATGTGCCTATTTATTATTTAGTTTCAAGTGTGTGTTAATCTTCGGTGGGGCTTTATGTAAAGTAGTCCTGTGCAGCGAGGGTGACATATACACAGAATATAACCCTAGAGTAGTTCTGTGTTTGCTTTTGCAAGGCATCTCAAGGATTCTACCCTGGGAGGATGACTTTTTCTATTAAGTTTAGAAATTTCCAGATCTCATTAATTTTGCAAATTTAATTAGAAAACGCATAACAAGATAGCATATACAACATAGCAAGAGTGAAGTCAGCTAAAATTGTGCAGCAGGGATCTCCAGGGGCCCATCCATGACCAGAAACACTGGAAAATTGGCAAATCTATCAGACTCAACCTTATAGGAACTCTGGAAGACAATCAAATATTTAAAGCAAAGTAGTGAAAGTTTAACCAGGAGAAAGATCACTGAAACATGGTAGGAGAGGTTTGTGGCATTTTAACTTACCTTTGCTCTACCCTCCTCTCCAGGATGTTGGCAGTCTTGAAAACTGCAGACCATGTTCCTGGTGTGGGTAGCTGGTTCCAGAAGGAGGAGAATGGATCTTGTTCCCAAGGAATTGTGTTTGTCTGTTTTGACCTGTCTGTAGGTTCCCCAAAGGACTGATGCAAGGAGTTGACCTTCGTTTCACCTAATTCAGAACTAAGTACAGAGAAGTGCCTATGTGGAACATCTTCATCAACAACACTGAGAGGCAAATGAACAACTTGTTCTGCCTGGGGAATTAAATAACAGGTATGGAAAACAATAGACATGCTAAAAGCCTGAGTGGAGTAGCTGGGAAATGTGATATGTTGGGGCATAAGGGCTTTGACGTCTTCCACACATACTGGAGAATCTAGAAAGGGATGTGCATGCACAAGGCATGTGCATGCTCAGAAATCACCCAAGAAGAGGAAATGCTTTCACTTCTGGCTGATCTTCAAGGTCAGTGAAAGCAAGTGAAGGAGCAAATGGAGAAATAGTTTTCTACCATCTTCCCCCGAAAGGCACTGATATTGGCAATCACTCATGTTTAAGAGTGCCTTTGTGGAAGTCCAGCAGTCCAGCAGAGAGGTTCAAGTGCACTATTAGAGAGAAAAAAAGCCCAGATTAGATGCAATGAAGAGGCTAAGAGGAAGAGTTTCACTTTACCCATGTCACTCCTCCCCCAAGGTTGCACAGCCCAGTGCCAAGAGAAACTCCCTGAGGCCCATGATTTTCCTATGCGGGAGAGAAAGAGCATGTGAGTGAGCACTTGGCTTCCTAGCTGTGTAGGACACTGGCAAGAGACCCATTTATTTCTCACCCCATCTAAAATACTGAGATGTGCTGCATGACTGGGGAGTGGGAGCAATTGAAATCATACCAATTATCTTTGCTGACCACAGTGGTATGAAAATAGTAATCAACAACAGGATGAACACTTGAAAATTCATGAAATGTGGAAATTAAAGAACATAATCCTGAACAACCAATGGGTCAAAGAAGAAATCAAAAAAATCTCAAAATAAATAAAGATGGAAACAACATGCCAAAACCTATGTGATGCAGCAAAAGCAGTTCTAAGAAGGAAGTTTAGGGCAATAAGCACTTACATTAAGAAAAAATAAACTCAAATAGAAAATCTAACTTTACACCTCAAGAAACTATGAAAAGAACACATGAGGCCTTTAGTTAGCAGAAGGAAGAAATAAGAAAGATCAGAGAAGAAATAGAGAGCAGAAAACTAATAGAAAATAAAAATGAAAATTAGAGGTGTTTTTTTGAAAAGATAAAAATGACAAACTTTCAGCTAGACTAAGGAAGAAAAAAGACAAAAGACTCAAATGAATAAAATCAGACGTGAAAGAGGAGACATTATAGCTGATACCACAGAAATACAAAGGATCATAACAGAATACTGTAAACCCGTTATACACCAAAAAATTGGAAAACCTGGAATAAATGGATAAAGGTCTAGAAACATACAATCACCAACACTTAATCATGAAGAAACGGAAAATCTGAACAGACCAATAATGAGTAAGGAGATTGAATCAGTAATCCAAAACCTCCCAATGAAGGAAGATCATTTCCAGATGGTTTCACTGGTTAATTCTACCAAACATTTGAAGAAGACTCAATACCAGTACTTGTCAAACTAGTCTGAAGTGCCAGAAAAAAAAGAATAAAGAACATTGAATAGAGGCTAAGACAATTGTGGGACACGATCAAGCATACAAACATACACATAATGAGAATCCCAGAAGAAAAGGAGAGAGAATGAGACAGAAACAGTATTTGAAGAAATAATGTCCAAAAGGTTCCCAAAGTTGATGAAAGATATGGATCTAGACCTCCAAGGAGCTCAACAAATTCCAAGTGGGATAAACTGAAGGAGATCCACCAACAGACACATTATAATCAAACCGTCAAAAGACAAGGAGAAATAGAGAATCTTGAAAGGCTCATGAGAAAAACAAATCATCATGTAAAAGAGAATCTTTAAGATTAACAGCTCATTTCTCATCAGAAACTATGGAGGCCCAAAGGCAGTGGGATTATATATTTCAAGCACTAAAAGAAAAAAAAAACTGTTAAGAAAGAATTTTATATTTGGTATAGCTATCCTTCAAAATGAAGGAAAAATTAAAACATCTACAGAAAATCACTAATTGGGGGAGATCATTGTTAGTAGACCTACCTTACAAGCATGGTAAAGAATCTCCTTCAGGGTGAAATGAAAGGATGCTAGACAATAACTGGAAGTCATATGAAGAAATAAAGAATACAGGCAAAGGTAACTAAATATGTAAATATAAAACCAGTATTATTATATTTTTGGTTTGTAACTCCTCTTTGTTTCTTTTATCATTTAAAAGACAAATGTATAAAGTAATAATTATAAACCTAGGTTAATCAGCCCACAACATATTATAATGCAATTTGTGAAAATAACAATATAAAGGGAGAGGAATGGAGATGTATAGGAGTAGGGTTTTTGTATACTATTGAAGCTAAGTTGGTATAATTTCAAACTCTGTTGTTGTAAGTTTAAGGTACTAATTATAATCCCAAAGGTAATTACTAAGAATATAACTCAAAAATATTCACAAAAAAAGAACTGAGAAGAGAATCAAATTGGGATTCTACAAAAAGAAACAAACAAACAAAAATAAGGCAATGACGGAGTAATCGGGAACAATAAAGATATGACATATAGAAAACAAATAGCAAAATGCAGAAGTCAGTCCTTTCTTACATGCAATAACATTAAATGTAAATGTATAAAATCTTCAACTAAAAGACAGAGATTAGAAGAATGGATCCATCCATGTAATATCTACAAGATACTCCCTTAAGATTCAAAGAAACTAATAGCTTGAAAAGAAAAATGGAAAACTATATATAAAATATAATTACTAAATATAGCAACCAAGAGAGAGCTGAGTGGCCATACTAATATTAGATCAAATAGACTTTAAGTAAAAAATTACTACAAGAGCCAATGAAGGACATTATATATGTATAAAAAGGATCAATCTATCAAGAATATATAATTATATATGTATATGTACTTAGCAACAAAGCCTCAAAATACATTCAACAAAACTTGACAAAATTGGAAAGAGAAATATTTCTTAAATAATAGTTGGAGATTTCAATACCCTACTTTCAATAATTGATAGAGCAATTAGAGAGAAGATCAATAAAGAAACAGAGGACTTGAACAACACCATAAACTGATTTCATCTAATAGACAAGTACAAAACACTCCACCCAACAAGAGCAAATACACATTCTTCTTAAGTGCACAGGTAATAGTCTCTGGATAGGCCATATGCTAAGCCACAAAACAAGCCTCAATACATTTAAAAAGATTGAAATCACACAAAGTATCTTCTCCAAACACAGTGAGATGAAACTAGAAATCAGTAACAGAAGAAAAATTGAGAAATTCATAAATATGTGGAAATTAAACAGCACATTCTTAAAGAACCAATGGATCAAAGAAAAAATGACAGGGTAAATTAGAGAATACTTAGAGGTGAATGAAAATGAAAACCCAATATACTGGAACTTATGAGATTCAACAAAAGGGGTGCTCAAGCCTAATTTATAACTATATATGCTCACATTAAAAAGGAAGAATGATCCCAAATCAATAACCTAAACCTTAAAGAAGGAGAAAAAAAAGAGCAAGCTAAACTCAAAACTAGCAGAGGGAAGGTAATAATATGGAGTAGAGATAAAAGAAGTAGAACATAGAAAAATGATAGAATTAAGGAAAGTTGATTTTTTGAAAAGATCAACAAAACTGATACACTTTTAGCTTGACTATAAAATAGAGAGAAAAGTTAAAAAAAATAACTTCAGAAATGAAAATGGAGACATTACTAATAACCTCACAAGAAGCCAGTCACAGAGGACCACATATTGCATTCTTCCACTTATATGAAAATTCCAGAATAAGCAAATATAGAGAGACAGAAAATAGATTAACAGTAGCCTAGGGCTGGGGACTCTAGGGGTTGGAGACTGATGGCTAAGAAGTGTCACATGTCCTTTTGGAGTGATGAAAATATTCTAAAATAGATTGGGGTGATGGATACACATATCTGTGAATATTCTAAAAGTAATTGAATTGTACACTTTAAATGGGTGAAATGTATGGTATGTGAATTATATGTAATTAAAACTGTTGAAAAACAAATTCTTGAACTAAAAAAATATATATGTTTAAATGTGTTAAGAAGAGTTTTGCACATAACATCAGAATTTTGGGATGAAATGGTGACAATTGCATGGACCTGAGCAAATGAAGAAATAAAAAATAGGCATTCATTACTTCCAGGGACAACAGAATTTTGTTTAGGAAAGGAAATAATACAGGGTAAATATGGCTTAGCTATGAATTGTGATTCAGGAGTGATTATAATGGGAGGGAAAATGTTGAAATGGGGTATAGTGGAGGAGGAAGTGAGAAAGAGTGAAATCCTTTTCTTTGATTAGAGGAATTTAATTACCAATGTCTAAAATAGAAAAACATCAAGATACAAAATTATGTGAACATTATTTAGGATCTATGAATGTAAATGCCATCAATCTAAAGAAGTTAAAAGCCTCTGCAGAGAGGGAATTCGACAGAGAAGTGGGGCAAGGGACTCTTATTTTTCATAATAAGCCTTTCAGAATCATTGTATTTTTAACTACTTGCACATTTAATTTTGTTTAAAAAGTTACGTTTAAAAAATACTGTAATATGTACACTTAATGTATACCTAACAAAAAAGTTTTAGTGAATTACAAAAAGTATATTATCACAGCTAAAGAAATGGTTTCCTTTGTCTTCTCTATCATTCCCATTATTCTTTGATGTAAATAGACCAAATTTATCTCTAAGTTAAAGAAAATTAGTCCTCAGTAATTTGACTCTGCTTCTGACATCATAGCTGGCAGTATAAAATATAAGAAAAAAGAAAGGATGAGAAGTTAACAAGGAGACTCTTGTAGATGGTTATTAATCAAGAAAGCAAAAATAGATTTGAATGACTTTATACTAATTTTGGAAATGGCACACTGGAGATAATTGCAGTAGATTACCCTGTGCTGACACCTAATGTTCTTAGAGAATGTAGGAAAAGTTTGACTATGGACCTGGGCAGGAAGTCAAGTTAGGTCAACCAGCTGTGTGGGTGTTCTTACTCAATGAGCTTGTTAAAAAAAAAAAAAAATAGGTCACATACTAGGCAAATACGCATAAGTCATAGCAATTAAACACTAAGAATGGCATTTGTTTGGATGAAAATGTCTGTTTTTAAAAGTAGCCTTTCCACAAGTCAATAACACAAGTTATGGGAAAATGTCAAAATTAATCATTCTACTATGTTTCATTGAATGACCAATCAACAATTGGTACAGTAGAGATGAATGTGGCAATTAAACCACTTTATAGATAGATTTAGATACAGATATATCTTCCTTACAGTATATCAATAGGCCATTTTCACAGAGAAGAGGAGAGTACACACAGAGCCTCCTGAGTTGACTCTGAGACAGAGCTAAAAAAAGCAATACTAGGGGCATTAAGCTTCCATTCAAAAACTTATTCTTATAGACATCCTTTGCACTATATTGTCTTTTGTTCACTATATAGCCTAGGCAAAAAGCACTTACATTGAAATTAAATGGCAAGGTTTTTTATTCTCTGGGAATAGAGTGAAATTTATCAACACATCAAAAGCTGGTTAAGGTTAATATTTGATTAGGAATTAAAGGGGGAAAAAAGGAAGCACAACCCTACTGGACTTAAGATATTTCAGTGTCTCCACTCTTGATTAGCGTGTCAGATAGAGTACTGCTGGACTCTCTTACTAAAAAGGCATTGTCATCATTCCTTCTCCCATTTCCATGACAATAATATTAAAGATATAAAATCATGAAACATTTTCAAATGTCAGTTCTGTTCAGTCTAACAGTGTTCAATATCTGCCTCAATTTTTCCAGTGAAGTTGAAAATACTGCTCTCTGTGTGGCAGAGTCAGCTGAAATTTAATCAGGTATAACTATTGGGAAAATTATTGTATATTCAAATGTGAATAGAAATATAATTTGCCTATAAGTAGAGATTTAGAGGGAGCTCATTACATTGTATTTCTCTTTGGGTGTCTTCTAAAATATAGTAAATGGGAATAAATCATTGTTACAATGTTAAAGTATTTTGTTGTTGTTTCTCAGGAGTAAATCTGTGGATCAGGAGACATTACTACTTTTATACGCTTGTACCGTATAAAAAGAGATACCATGTATTAGCTAAAAGCTTGTATTGAGTATAGAGTTACCTAGAATGTATGGATTCCTAAAAGCTTTAGACATATTTAACACTGAGGGCAAGTGAATCTTTGTTACAAATGCTACTATTTGAAAAGGCAGACTGTTCAAGAGTGTGAAACTGTTGGCTTTTAAATATACGGTTCTTCAAAGAAGAAATATTTTGGAAATAAGGAAATTTTATATTTTCAGCAGTGACTTACGGTGTGTTATTTTTTCCTCTTGAACTGAGAACAGCAAAAGCGACTGAGTGCTGTAGGAAAAACTTCCCAATAAAGCTCTGCCTCATAACCAAACTTTTTCTTAGGTTTCGGATCTCACTTTGCCTAGTTCAATATTTCTCTATCCATCAAAGAATAGCTGTGAATAACTTGATTTGTTAGCATTAGGGAAAGATTATTTTTTCCCATTTTCCCTTTTAATTCACACCAAGAATAGTAAAAGAAATAGCTGCTTAATCCTTTACAAAAGAAATATCATTATGTTTTTCAAATATTTTATAGAGTTTATGACTCAACCATAAATCATCATGCCCAATGAACAGAGGAACACTATTATGGGTAACCAAGAAGAGTTGCTGATCCAAAAATTAAAAATGATTATTTTTGGATAAGGTCTATGTTACAGAGATCATAGATAAGAGAGTGTCGTTGATTTGCACTGCTTCCTCAACATCTGAAAAAATCCTACTCTAAACCTCACTGAAGGAGCACCTTGTTTGAGAAGTTGACCTTATTTTAATTGTTTCCCTCCTCTATGACTATTTCATAGTAGTTCATAGATTATACTGTGTATGTCTGATTTATTTTAGCTTCTGTCTAGACAGTGATCTCTTTCAGGTCACTGTCCTATTTTACTCTCATGTATATTCTTAATACTCATTAACTTATTCCTTCATTTGACAAACATTTATTGAGCACTTATTATGCATCAGGCACTGTGTTAGGCACTGAGATCAAAATGGTGTTAAAAATATAATGGTTCCCTTCTTTCCAAAGCTTCAGTCTAGTGGAGAAGACAGACATAATGTTTATGTTCAATTCTTAATAACAACTGATGTGTTAAGATGAGAATACATGTGATGCTATTATAGTGACAAACAGGGAGATATAAAGCTAGTAAAAGGGTTAAAGCCTGAGCTGACATCTCTAGTGTGAGAATAAGTTAACTAATCAAAATGATGGCAGGGGTAGGAAATGAAAAAATACCTCCAGACAAGTGAAAATGGAAACACAACTTTCCAAAATCTATGGAACTCAGCAAAAGCAGTTCTAAGAGGGAAGTTCATAGAGATAGAGGCCTATCTCAAGAAACAAGAAAAATCTCAAATAAACAATCTAACTTTACAGATAAAGGAACTAGAAAAAAAAGAACAAACAAAGCCCAAAGTCAGTAGAAGGAAGGAAATAATAAAGATCAGAGAGAAATAAATAAAATAGAGACTAGAAAAATTAAAAGCTGGTTGTATGAAAAGATAAACAAAATCAATAAACCATTATCCAGATTCCTCAAGGAAAAAAGAGAAGGTCCAAATAAATAAAATCAGATATGATAGAGGAGAAGTTACAACTGACACCGCTGAAATATAAAAGATCGTAAGAGACTATTATGAACAATTATACAATAAATTGGAAAGCCTAGAAGAAATGGATAAATTCCTAGAAACACACAACCTTCCAAAACTGGATCATGAAGAAATGGAAAATTAGAATAGACCAATTACAAGTCATGAAATTGAATCAGTAATAAAGAAAACTCCCAAAAGACAAAAGTCCAGGACCGGGCAGCTACACAAGCGAATTGTATCAAACATTTAGAGAAGAGTTAATACCTATCATTCTCAAATTATTCCAAAAAATTGAAGAAGAAAGAATGCTTACAAACTAATTTATGGGGCCAACATTACCCTGATAGCAAAACCAGACAAAGACTCCACACAAAAAGAAAATTACAGGCCAATATTCTTGATGAACATAGGTTCAAAATTCTCAGGAAAATATTAGCAAATCAAATTCAACAACATATTAAAAGGATCATACATCACAATCAAGTGGAATTTATTCTGGGATGCAAGGATGGTTCAACATCCACAAATCAATCAATGTGATATACCATATTAACAAAAAGAAGGATAAAAGTCATATGATCATCTCAACAGATTCCCAAAAAGCATTTGACAAAATTCAACATCCATTTATGATTAAATCTCTCCACAAAGTTGGTATAGAAGGAATACACCTGAACATAATAAAGGCCAAATATGACAAACTCACAGCTAACATAATACTCAATGATGAAAAACTGAAAAATTTTCCTGTAAGATCAGGAACAATACAGGGGTGCCAACTCTCACCACTTTTATTCAATATAGTATTGGAAGTCCTAGCTATAGCAATTAGGCAAGAAAAAGAAATAAAAGACATCTAAATTGGGAAAGAAGAAGTAAAACTGTCACTATGTGCAGTTGATATAATACAATATGCAGAAAACCCTAAAGACTCCATCAAGAAACTGTTAGAACTAATGAATGAGTTCAGCAAAGTTGCAGTATACAAGATTAATGTATAGAAATCAGTTGCATTTCTGTACACTAATAATAATCTATCAGAAAGAGAAATTAAGAAAGCAGTCCCATTTACAATGGTATAAAAAAGAACAAAAATACCTAAGAATAAATTTAATGGAGGTGAAAGACATGTACTCTGAAAACAAGAAGACATTGATGAAACAAACCAAAGATGATGCAAATAAATGGAAAGATATACTGTGCTCATGGATTGGAAAAATTAATATTGTTTAAATGTCCATACTGCCCAAAGTAATCTATAGATTTGATGCATCCCATCATAATAGTAATGGAATTTTTCACAGAACTAGAACAAAGGATCCTAAAATTCATGTGAAGCCACAAAAAAAACCCTGACTGAATATTCAAAGCAATCTTGTTAAAGAAGAACAAAGCTGGAGATAGCATGCTCCCTGATTTCAAACTATACTACAAAGCTATAGTAATCAAAACTGTATGGTACTGACACAAAAACAGACACAGAGATCAATGGAATACAAAAGAGGGCCCAGAAATAAACCCATGCAACCCATGCATATATTATCAATTAATCTATGACAAAGGAGCAAGAACATGCAATGGAGAAGGAAAGTCTCTTCAATAAATGGTGTTGGGGAAACTGGACAGCCACATACAAAAGGATGAAATTAGACCACTGTCTTACACTATGTACAAAAATAAATTCAAAATGGATTAAAGACTTGAATGTAAGACCCAAAACCATAAAACTCCTAGAAGAAAACATAAGGAGTCAGCTCTTTGACATTGGTCTTAGTGATATCTTTTTGGACCGATCTCCTCAGGCAAGGGCAACAAAAGCAAAAATAAACAAATGGGGTTACATTAAACTAAAATGGTTTTACACAGCAAAGGAAACCATCAACAAAACCAAAAGACAACCTGCTGAATGAGAGAATATATTTTCAAATCATAGATCTGATAAGAAGTTAATATCCAAAATATATAAAGAACTTATACAATTTAATATCAAAAAAACAAACAACTCAATTAAAAAATGAGTAAAGGACTTGAATAGACATTTTTCACTGAAGACATACAGATGGCCAACAGGCACGTGAAAAGATGCTCAACAGCACAAATCATCAGGGGAATGCAAATCAAAACCACAATGAGATGTCACCTCACAGCTGTCAGATAGTTATTATCAAAAAGACAAAAAAATAGCAAGTGTTGATGAGGATGCAGAGAAAAGGGAACCCTCATACGCTGTTGGTAGGAATGTAAATTGGTGCAGCCACTGCGGAAAGCAGTATGGAGTTTCCATAGAAAATTAAAAATAGAACTACCATACAATCCAGCAATTCCACTTCTGAGTATTTATCCAAAGAAAATAAAAACACTAATTTGAAGAGATATATGCACCACTATGTTCATTGCAGCATTATTTACAATAGCCAAGATACGGAAGCAACGTAAGTGTCCATTGACAGATGAATGGACAAAGAAGATTGGTATACATATATAGTAGAATATTACTCAACCATAAAAAGGAATGAAATCTTACCATTTGTAACAGCATGGATGGATCTAGAGGGTATTATGCTAAGTGAAATAAGACAGAAAAAGACAAATAGCATATGATTTCACTTATATGTGGGATCTAAAAATCAAAACAAATGAACAAACAAAACAAAACGGAAACAGACTCATAGATACAGGAAATAAACTTGTGGTTACCAGAGGTAGGGGGTTGGGGATGGGCAAAATAGGTGAAGCGGATTAAGAGGTACAAACTTCCAGTTATAAAATAAATAAGTCATGGAGCTGTAATGTAAAGCATAGGGAATAGAGTCCGTAATACTGTGATAACTTTGTATGGTGACAAATGGTAACTATGTGGCGATCTATGTGGTAAATGTGGTGATCATTTTGTAGTGTATATAACTATCAAATCACTATGATGTACACTTAAAACTAATAGGATGCTGTAACGTCAATTATACTTCAATTAAAAAAATCATAGTGGGGTGAGATGGGGAAAAGTTTTAAGAATTGAGAAAGTGCAGGAAAATGCTATGTGGTGAGCGGGAACATGGCCAGTCCAAGAGGCTGTTCCTGGAGTGATCAGAGCACAAAACAAGCACTTGGGGATGAGGAGAAGCTGAAGAAGAGGGTAAGGCCAAGCTATTTAAGGGTCTTATTGGCCACATTAATGATCTTGTACTTTAGCCTCAGAACAGTGATAAATCAGTGAAGTGACTGAAGGAGGCACTGTTTTCTAAGATCTGCCTTCACTCTAGATTTTACAGGCATTCATGGTTGCAGTGTGGAAACCAGATTGCAGCACAGGAAGAATGGATGCCGGAAGCCATGAATACTCATCTTAGCCCCGTGTTTACATGATCAATGAATTGTCACATCGTCCTCAAATACATCTGAGTGGTTTACCCTCACGAACTTTTATAACCAAATGAGAAGAATATCAGAGGGGACCAGAAAGGTCTGCATCTGGGTTTTTTTCCTTTGAGCCTAGAAGTCGTTCACTGAAATTGTGGAAGTCAAGAGAATTTGTGGAAGTGACAATGTTTGTTTAAAATATTATTTAGAGACCATTGATTTAATTTTATTAATAGATGTATAGTTATGTACTGTTTATCCATCTATTTTTTTTTTCTTAGGAAGATTATCCCTGAGCTAACATCTGTGCCAATCCTCCTCTATTTTTTGTATGTGGGACACCGCCACAGCATGATTGGTGAGTAGAGTAGGTCTGTGCCAGCGATCTGAACCCAGGAACCCTGGTGTCCAAAGCAGACTACGCGGAACTCTAACCACTTGGCCATGGGGCTGGACTCCGTTTACCCATCTTTTAAAAGATGCTCCTGATTTTGTTTTGGGGTTTTTTGATCCATAATGAGATTGAATATACAAATGGACAATGGCCAGACCATATATAATGTAGAACTCTGACCCACAACCTGCAGCAACCAGCCCAAGAAACTAATCCACTCTCTGCAGCAACCACCCCGGGAACCCAACCTGCTGTCTATAGGTCAAACTTGTAAAAGTCAGACTGCAATCTCTAGTAACAATCCAAGAGCCGAATAGTAACAATCAGACCAAAAAGATCGGACTTGATTAATAACTGAAAGCTTCCATAATTGTTGTCTCAGCTTCCAACTTACTACCAAGCCAGGAAAGCAAATTTGCACCCCTAACCAATCACATAAGATGCCCCACTTCCAGTTAGCCTATCTACAGCTTCTCTCTGCCAACAGCTTTCACTCAGGGTACACCTGAAACCTTCTCTTTTTCCCACTCCTCCGCCTGCCTTTGAATCTGCCAAGCCCGTAAGAGATGGTGGCTGACTTCCTTTCTATAACAAACTCTGAAGAAACAGGTTTTGCTTCTCATTTGGTCAGTCTTCATTTATTTCCACAATAGATTCTCTGTAGCAGAGAACTCTGCTGCAGAGCTAAATGACCATTTGCTACTTCTAGCTGTATATGCATTTAATCAGGATCTAGATATTGAATGGATGAGTTATGTTTTTGAGTTCATATGTGTGTGAGTACATATGTGTGAGAGAGAGAAAAGAAAGAAACCAATAGACAGAAATAAAGAAACAGAGAGAGAGAGCGGGCAGGGTATTTGGGAGTGGGAGGTTGGTTACATTCATTCATTCATCTCATTTATATGAAGTGCCCACGTGTCAGGCGTCATTTAAGCCTTTTTTGATACATAGAGTACAAACCAAAGATCCTTGTCCTCAAACAGCTCATAGAGCTTCCTACATCGTAGGAAGGAAACAGATGATACATAATGAATATAATAAATCAGTAAATTTTACAGCATTTTTGAAGTTGGTAAGTGTTACTTAAAAAGCAAAGGCAAGGTAAAGAGGTTGTTGGGGTCTGGGTAGAGAGCAACTTAAATAGGTGTCAGGGACAGCCACATTATGAAGGTGATAATTGAATAGAAACTTGAAGAAGAGGATAATGAGTGAAATAAGCAGATGTATCTGGGGTAAAACCTTTTTAGGCTGATAAAAGCTAAAACAAGGCCCTAAAGATGGAAAGGTACCTGGTGTGCTCAAGTAATAGCAGACAGGTGAATGTGGCTGGAGTTAAGTCAGGAAGGGGAAGAGAGCAGGAGATGAGGCCAAGAGGTGGTGGGGGTCATGTGAGGGAGAGAGAGAGAAAGCTCTTAGGCCATCATAGGAATGTTTGCTTTTCACCTGAGTGAAGTGGGGAGTTTAGCAGACAAATGGCATGACAAATTTTAAACAGCTTTTCTGAAGTTTCGTTGAGAATAGACTACAAGGGGAAAGAATGGCTTTAAAGTAATAGTTCTGTGTTTACATTTAAATATTAAGGTGTTCAATAATACAGACATTGACATAGTGGCTAAAAATAAAACTAGACAATTCTGGACACATCAATTCCAGAGGTTTTGGGACCTGGGAACTCTCACAGATTTCTCATCCTCCTTACCTTCTCTCTATTCTGTCCGACCGGAGATCAGGCCATGCTAAGCTACCACCTCTCTCTAAGCTTGACTACTCGAGAAATTTGGTGAGCCTACAAAAGGACATATGGCCTCAAATAAAATTATATTAAAACAAAATATCTCCTAAATTCAAAGACTAATTTCCAGATCAAATGATGCCTGCCCTCCACTCACAGCTCTCAGGCTCTGGGACAATTATATCCAGTATCACCCCACCATAAATAATTGAGCCAGATGCATGGAAGAAGGTAAGAATCATTAGAGGAAATTCAAATACATACACTTTGATGCAATTGTGATAACTGCTAATTTGTAAGAGGAGGAAACTAGAACTGAAATTAATTTGATTTAAATCTTAACATCAATCTTGAGCTCCAAGAAACTTGCTCCCTCAGACTCTTGTCCACGGCCTGTGTCAGAAAATCTCTGTAGTTTCACGTGAAAGTGATGCTTAAAAGTAAAATATTAGACTGACATCAATAGAAAAAAAAACACACATGCACAGAAAGCTGAGTTATGCCACAAATGAAAAACAGAAAACATGTGGTTCAGAGGAGTTTGGCCTGAAAATTCAATCTGTTTTCTAACTAATCTCCTGTGAAGACAAATTGGAGATGGAGGAACGCAAAATGTCTTATATTTTGGCATCAACATACTATTCTGACTCTCTTGATTTTCGTTGAAAAGAAAAATATAGGAATCCAGAAAGAATGCATGTACAGTTAACCTGGTTATGGCCCGTTGGCAAGGCATTCCTTTCCAACCATAAATATTTTCTGATGGTTGAGAGATAGTCCAAGAATACAACCCATTTAGATATTCCAATTAAATGAACAAAGAATCATCTTCACTGCTTTTTCCGACATCAGTTTATCAACGCACTTGCAGAATACAAAATTTCCCTTACAATTTTTGGTCTTTTCACAACAACACGTTTAGTGGCACTAAAATTATTTACATAAATTTCAAATACTCATAAGTTTCAACTAAACACTGTATAAAAGACTAAAATAGATGTTATAAATAACCATCTACCCATTAAACTCATGCAATATGCAAGTGAAAACCTGTTAAACTCCAAGTGACTAAAAATAGCCTGTGTTGAAATTGTTGTTTAAAAGAATTTAATTCTCAAATAGAGTTTGCAAATCCTATTTTCTTTCTGTCTTTGTTTGAAGATCTTTTATTGGAAATAGTTCATTAAACACACAAATGGGTACTCAATGCACCATTCAACAAGTCTAAAATTAGTTCCCACTATACAGCAGAGAATGTGTCTACTCTTCTTTTTTTGGTAACATGTTACTGACCTTTTTTTGGTTAACCTGTTAACCTGTCTTGCAGTCATGTGTGGCCATGCAACTAAGTTTTTGTCAGTCTTTTAAACCACCATTTTGGTTGTCTTTATCTCCCAAAAGAAATTATGTCACCACTAACACACATTATGAGCACATCTTGTGTAACTGAGAGTATAGCTATAAGAATCAACAAGTATGGCCTAGTGGAGAGCATGCGGAATATAGCATCAGTGTACCTGAGTTCGAGTCCCACTTTGGTCACTTCCAACAGCTGTTTACATATGGCCAATCAGCTATCAGAGCTTTGGTTTTCTCACCGGTAAAATGATGATAGTAAAACTGATCTCATGGTTTTGATGGGAGTGAAAATGTCTTATAAGGTGAACCAGTCCATAGAAATTCTAGTTACTATAGTGATATGCCTATCTTGAATATACAAATAAACAGCAAAATTAAAGTACAAATTCTCGTCATTTATGTTAACTGTATACTGAAAGCATGTATCTTATTGACGGTCTAAAATGGGGAGTCTTTTAGGGGGTTGTTTTTGTTTGTTATTAATTGATTGGCAAAAGATAGGTGATAAAGATGAGAAAAAGTGTGATTTTTCGTACAGTGTTTATCTAACAGCTAACTGGAAACACAGGCGTGCACTCAGACTTTCATAGTACAAATTTGAGGTGATGGGAGAAACTTGATCACGCTAAGTACATGCTAAGATTCTTTTGTGCTGTCTCATTCACTGTTATAGGCATCTTTCCTGCAGCTGTTGACCCATGCATCTGTGCTTTGTTGTATCCAACATTTCTGGAGACTATCAGATTGAGGTAAGATTCATTTAGCCAAGAAAACAGAATCTAATTAAAACCTAGGGAGCTTCCCTTAGTCCCTAGAGTCCTTAATGGGGGCACCCCGTTGCCGCTCACTGTCTCATGGAGGTAAAGTCTCACCACATTCAAAAAGGTCAGCACTTGCCACTGTATTGTTCCTTCACACTACGGGCTTATACCACTACTGTGAAAGAATGTTCATCATCCATTGAGTGCTTCTGTTTAGGGAGACATTTATCCTGAGCTCTTTTAGGTTTTGAAACAGGCAGAGCATCAAAAAGGTTTTGTTCTGGGGGCCGGCTCCGTGACTGAGTGGTTGGGTTCGTGCTCTCTGCTGCGGCAGCCCAGGGTTCGGATCCTGGGCGCGGACGTGGCACCACTCTTCAGGCTGCGTTGAGGTGGCACCCCACATGCCACAACTAGAAGGACCTGCAGCTAAGATATACAACTATGTACGGGGGTTGGGGTGGGGGCGGTTGGGGAGATAAAGCTGCAAAAAAAAAAAGGTCTTGTTATTCCTGGGTGGGAAGGGAGGTAAGAATCTGTGCCCACATAATCTTGAATAGTATGTCTCCTTCCAGATTCCCAGCCTGTTTTCCCCAGTATGTATGCATATTCTCATAGGCATATGCTTGTGCAAATATTTGTTTGTGTTTAAGTCTGTGTATACATTACTTTAATGACATGTCAAAATATGTCACTATCGGCTATGAGCATTAATGAAAACATTTTCATCTAATCTCATTTCCTTCCCATATACACACATAATCTATCTTGATGGATCCTAGTAGTTGACTTGAGGTTCAGTAAGAAGCACAATTTACTAGATTAGATCACAAATACAAACAAATCTGTAAATCATCTCTCAGCCTTCTCTGAAAATGGAGTTAAATAATGATATAAAAATATAGAAGTAATTCTCTTTAGCTTCAGAATCCATTTTCTTTACTTATTGTGCAAATGTACAGATTTTTAAAGACTGAGATGTCATAGTATTTTATTTCAAAGTTATTAGCCAAAAGTAGCTATGAAGATTTGACTCAGAAGAAGCTGGGGATTCATCCTACTTGTCACTCTTCCCTGGAGCTCAAGTGCCACTGTGACACTGAGACATGGACCAGGTCCCCTGACAGTATATAACATCTTGATTGGGGAGGAATGTAGAAAAGCACACATATCAAATCAGTGCAGTCATAGTGCTCACCGCCCTGAGCTCATGGGCAGACAGTGGTCCCGGCAGGAGTGAGGAACAGAGCAGTACGCAGGGAAAGAGATGTAACTTTCTCATGACCTCTGCCCCTTTATGTGGATCAATTATTTAGGATTCTTGGATGAATCAACAAAGAAGTTCTTATAAAACAAGTTTACCTCTTGATCCAAGCAGCAGTCTAGAAAAATGCCCTTGGATCAAGAGGTGAAAATAGAAAGGGTGTATACATTTTCACTCTTCATAAAGATACTCAAAATACATATATACGAAAAATATAAAATATCCCTTTATAAATTTACCATGTTTCAAATTCCAACCTGCACAGGTTGGATGATGGAGTGTCCATAAAGCTAATTAAACATTTCCATGAACCACAGAACTGAAAGAGACTTGGAGGAATCATCTGTTGACGTTTAAAGATCTACCGTGCAAAGTGGAAAGCAAGATTTGCATCCAACAATGCCACCTGGTTAATCCAGCAGTTTTTATAACCTGGCAAACTGTCCTTGTGCAATAGTGCATTTTTATGAAATTAGGTGGACATTGTCAATGTTATAATCAACCTTTTTCTCATCTCCCTTGCATTGGAGCGGCTCCATTGTAACAGATGTTTCCCTCTTCAGGGCTGAGGTAAAACTGCATGTATCTTGACACAGGCAGGCAGCGTTGGCTTTGGAACATTGACTCTTGCATCAGGTTATTCCCTCACTTTCGGTCTTTGGCTTAAATGGAACTGTTTCTTCCAAGCTCAACAACAGAGTATCCAAACACTATTTCTCCATTAGTCACCTGGTTCCACACTCCAAAATGCAATTCAGACTTGGAAACAAGTGTGTATCCATGACCTTTTAGGTCTAACATGGTCTGGTGGAAATCGTATTGGAAGAATGTTAGTCTCACCAACTTGCTAGGTGACCTTTGACAAATTACTTGACCCCAATGTGCTTCATTTTCCTTTCCACAAAGGTAACATGGAGGCAATAATATACAGCTTCCTGCCCTACCATGCAGGATTTTGTGAGTTAAAATGAAATAACTGCTAGTTTACATTCTGTTTTGACATGTTGATGCTAAAATGTCCTCCCTTTTTGTGCTGGTAGAAACATGTCACCACATATATAAGAAAAATTGTTGAAAAAGGATTTAGTAGAAACACAATTCACTTCACTTTTACTCTCCAGAACACATTTGTTCCATTAAAAGATGATGTCTGGTATTTTTTAAAATGGTAAAAGCACAAAATTCAGTATTCAGACCTGGATTGAAGTTCTGACACAGCTACTTAAATTTCTACTTCATTTCCAGAGACTTTGCCATACCTAGTTCCATATATCTGGCCTCAATAATGTCATTCCACCTTATCCTTGGCCCAATCCAATATAAGAGACAATCTTGGCTGAGGCGTGGAGCATTCTAACAGCCAAAGGCAAATTCTTGCTCCCCAAATCCAGTGACTCACAGACGTCTGCTGGGCTCCCACATTGTTCGGTTTGTCTGCCTCCTTGCAAATAAGCTCCAGGGAACAGGATTACTCGTCAGGATAGCCAGGGTTTATGTGCTTCAAGTCGCAGCTCCACCAACCCTGAACCCGTTCTGAATGAGCAGTACAGTTCCCATTCAGGTCTGGAGTTCTGATCAAAACTCGACACTAGCATAGTTTCTGGAATACAGTAAGCAATCAATATCTGTGACTGATAATGGGCCTCTCTACTCTGCTTTTGTTTCTCTGTCCTCTTCCCTAAGACTGACTCCTTTCCCTCATAAATTAGGATCTGACTTCCTCATTTACAGGATGTGTACTCTAAATAACCATCCATTTGTCTGACAACGGTTTCTGAATTCCCTAAAGTTGTACTCCAAATTCAAAATGGAAATATCTGGATCTGACCATTTCCAGAGTCCTAATTTAGACTTTCTGGTCATCTGGAGACCAATGCCCTGATCACTGCAACCTCTGAAGTAAAATTTTTTGTTTGTTTTCGTGTTTTTGGTTTTTTTGAGGAAGATTAGCCCTGAGCTAACATCTGCCGCCAATCCTCCTCTTTTTTGCTGAGGAAGACTGGCCTTGAGCTAACATCCATGCCTATCTTCCTCTACTTTATATGTGGGATGCCTACCAGAGCATGGCTTGACAAACACTGCACAGGTCCGCACCCGGGATCCGCACTGGCGAACCCCAGGCCGCCAAAGCCGGACATGTGAACTTAACCACTGTGCCACCAAGGTGGCTCCTGAAGTAAAATTTTTAGGCCAGATCAATTCCCTGGTCTCTGTTCCATTCTGATTTGTGAATCTCCTAGAACGCAGAAACTGCTCCCAGGCGTTCAAAAACACGTATTGATCATTTACTATGTGTCAAGCATAGTGTCTGGGTGAAAAGAAAATGAGTTAATATTTACTAATGTTTGCTATGCATTAGGATTGTTCTCAGTGCTCCTTTCATCCTCACAGCAACATCATGTGTAGGTAGTATCTCAATTTCCACTTTGCAGATAAGGGAACTGAGGCACAGGGAAATTAAATTATTTGCCCAAGATTACATACCTAGTTAGTGGTAAGGCTAGGATCCGAATGTGGGCAGGCTGATTCCAGAACTCATGCTCTTAAGTGCTATACTATACAGGGACCAGGGAGACATTATATATTGTTTCCTGGGTGAGGTGATGTTTGAGATGGGATTTCAAGAGTCAGTAGAAATGGCCCAGGCTATGAATTTGGGAAAGAGGATTCCCGAAAGACAGGACCACGTGCACAGATATGGAAGTGTGAGAGTACACAGCCGGCTTGGAAAATATGAGAAATTTAGCAGAGAGAAAAGATATTGATTGAAAGAGCAATGACAGATAACTCTAGAAAGATGGAGAGGTGGGAGGGAGCAAGAGTCATGTCTAATATCTTAGATGTTTGTCAAAGAGGAAAGATCAAAGAAGTTTAAGTAAAGGAGTGACATCAACGGTACGACCCTTAGACATGGACAAGAGGGGCCCCTGACCTGGAGCCACACATATCACAAACAAACACACAAGTTTTATTAAAGAACATATGGGGTCTCTAGTAGAATAATGAACTTGTCCTGGTTTTCCAGAGACTTTCTCAGGCACTGAAAGTCCTGCATCCCAGCAACGCTCCCTCAGTCCCAGGCAAACCAGGAAGGCTGATCACCCTAAACCATGCTACTTGTAATCCGGCCCAAGAGTGTTTTCACCCTCGTTACTAAACCCATTCAGGCTCCAGAGAAACACTTCTCCATATAGTTTTTCCACACATTCTCAAAGCAAAGGGTGAGCACCTCCAAAAGTCATGGAGGATTTTAGGCTGTGCCATCATTGACATTGCAGACAGACACTACTAAGAATTATGGGCAGAATCTGAGTTGCAGAAATGTTTAGGTAAGCAAAAAGGCAAATTATCACCAACTTGTCAAATCCTTCCCTTCAGATATCGTAAATATAACGGATACTTGAAACTGACTGCTTTCCAATTGTGCCAACCATCTATTTCCTTGCTTCTTGTTGCATTTCGATCCAAGGTATAGAGGTACTCACAAAATGTTATGGTATACGCAATAGTTACATACGGCAACTGAGAAGTACTTTGCATTACTAAGCAATTTATGGCTCTTAAAATTATGTAAGAAGTAAGCATGATACACCATAAAAGAGGTATACATGTGATACCATGTCTTTGTACTAATGTGTGCATTAAGATATTGCTTTAAGAGAAGGCAAAAATTTGACATGATTAATATAGATTTATATAATAAAATTAAAATATTTTGTAATGTTTACTACAATAATAATTTATCATGTGTAGCCTCACTTTGGAGTTTGAACGTTATATGTAAAATTCATTGTTCATCTCTGATCTAAGTATTTCTTTAAGAATTTTGTTGACAGTGCCAATCGCTACTGCTCCAGCAGATCAAGATTTCTCCAAATTGCCATTAATAAAAAGCTATGGAAGGGCTACAGCAATTCAAGGAAAGCTTTCTTTTTTCTTTTCCTAAAGCAATTCCTTTTTTTATGCTGTTTATTTCATTCTACTTGCTGTTCCTTTTTCTTTCTTTTTAAAGCTTTGCTCCTTTTTTTTAAAGATTGCACCTGAGCTAACATCTGTTGCTGATCTTTTGTTTTTCTTCTCCTCCCCAAAGCCCCCCAGTACATAGTTGTATATTCTAGTTGTGAGTGCCTCTGCTTGTGCTATGTGACACACCACCTCAGCATGGCCTCACGTGCGGTGTCATGTCCGCACCCAGGATCCGAACCAGTGAAACTCTGGGGCACCCAAGTGGAGTGCACGAACTTAACCACTTGGCCATGGGGCCGGCCTAGACAGCTTTCTAATTTTGTATTACTATCAATAGAACCCAAATCATGAGAAAATTTTGATAATGATATAATTTGTGATTTTGATAAAATAAAGTCAAGAAATATAAAATTTATTGAAAAAATATGCAATAATTGTGTATACCTTTATTATTTATGCAAATATTATCATCCCAACATCAGAAAATCTAGACATGGACAGTAATGATTCATTCAATTATCTGATAATCTGCCAGATGTTAGTCATGTAAAACATAGCTTTGCATTATATTATGATTTTGTTGTTATGAAAGTTTATTTTTTAAGGTCGGAGGATATAATTGATTTGCTTGTTACATTCATCGACCACTTTTAAATATTTAGACATGCGATATGTGTGAGTGCCGACTTGCACTCTTGTTCCAAACCCATTACTGTTAACAGCAGGCCAGGGCACAGGTGATTAAATATATATTTTGGAAAGATCATCTGCCAACAGTTTAAATCCTCGATTGGAGGAAAATGATAGTAAAGACAGATCAATTAAGAAGAATTTTTAGCAATCCCAAGCTCATGGATGACTTTGAGATTTCTGGCTTGTATGCCAGAAATCTGTATGCATCTGCAGGTGCCATATATGTCTGCACATATATGTGTGTGTGTGTAATTAAACATGTGACTGGAGTTTAGAAGAGAGGTCTGGGCTCCACATTTACAGTTTTGTGTCGTTAAGATGAGTAAGAATCAGATTCACAAGGAGGAATGTGTATCATATACAGTATAATAACGTCAGAAACAAAGGGAAGAGCTGGTTTTAAAACAGGCTGGGAGTTAACTATGTCAAATGCTGTGATATATCAGGAAGAGCTAAGGATTGAAAATTGTCAGTGAAAGGCATCGAAAGCAGAAAGCAAATTGCACTGGCTGGGTCATAAATAGCCGATAAATAATTGGAGTCTGCAATACTAGCCTGCTTTTCTCAGAAGTTTGTCAGCGAAGGAAAAAAGGTTTTCTGCAGAATGTAATTGTGGCAACATGGCGATGTTTGAAAGAAGCAAGAGTTCAAGAAAGATGTGTTGCTGTTCAAGGTTGGAGCACTGTAATGATGTTTATATTCCAAGTACAAAGAGATAGAAGGTGAGGCTGAAGACATAGGGGAGAGAGTGTTGATGATTAACGGCATAAGAGAAGAGTGAATCCAGAGCACACGTAGAGGGACTCACCTATGAATAGAGGAGAAACTAATCTATTGAAATTGGAGAGAAGGAAAATGGGTGGATGTGAACACTTGCCTAAGTGGAAATATTTTTGGTTGCAAGTAACTGCAACCCATTCAAACTAGTGAGGGGTGGATATAAGCTTCAGAAGTATCTGCCAGGACCTCAAAGGAGGAGACCCACCTCACTAGGGCCTGGAGACAGGAACCAGTATCTCAAGATCCAAAACCACTCGCTTCCAGGACTGTGGGTTTCTCATCTCAGCTTCCCTTGGCACCTCTGTTCAGTGTCACTTTCTCTGCTTTCCCACATGCACGTGGCTCCTGAGTTTACATATCACCGTTCATCAAAGAGATGCTCAAGATGTTTACATATAACAGAGATTATCAAAGACTGCTTATGATCTCTGGAATCCTATTTCAAATCCCCAGAAGAGATCATCTTATTAGCCCAGCTTGAGCTGATGTGTGATGCGGTCATCTGTGCTTAGGGAAACATTAAGAGTCAGGTTGTTGAACTTGAGCAACAAAAAACCTCTCTCTGCAGGTAAGTGTCTGAAATCTCCGTCCCTGACTCAAATCATTTACTACAATGTGGGCGAGTTCGTTAGTGTAGGAGGGACAAGAATTGAAAGAATTCCTGTCAGAGAGCTTCTACTTAGTCATTGAGTTAGGAGGCAAGGTTTTCTGCTGACTGTAATTGTGGCAATGTTATATAAAAAAATTTAATGAGAGTAAATAAGGTTAGAAGTGGCCCTTTTGAGAAATGGGAGCTGGATCTCTATGGAGACTTAAGAAATTTCAGTAAGACAGCATTGGGTTTCTAGCTGAGACAAAAGACCACAAATCTATCTTGGTGCTAACCCAGATTATTGTCTGTATAGAAATTCTTGGCAGATGAGTTGTAAGAGAGAGGTTGAATAAGTGCACTAATCCAGGATTGGGATGTTTTTAGTAGTATTATATTGTTTTAAGTTTGTATAGAACTAATAGACAAGGCAATGAGATATTAGCGATCTAGTGGTTTAAGTAATGAGGTTTTAGGAAACTGGGAAAGAGAGAGAGAAGGGAGAATGAGAAGAGAGGTGATTCGTGAGCTAAATATCTCCAGGAGGTCAAAGTAAAAGATATGTAAGCATAAAGACGTGAAAGAACTTGATGGAAGTTAGAAAGTGGAAGATTAGAGTTTATGCTTTGGAATATTGGGTAATTCTCAGTAATGATGGGTTCTGAGGTATGACTATGGGTTTGGTTGGCTGCAGTAGAGCTGAGGTGCAGGTCATTGGCATTAATAAAGACAACAAATTATGATACAAATTTATTGGATAGATCAACATAAATATTGAAGCTTTCTAGGATGATAATGGGATTTATGGGTGAGAGAAGACTGTGAGCCACGTGCAATAAGACAGCGTCCGGGGCTGGCCCCGTGGCCGAGTGGTTAAGTTCACGCGCTCCACTGGCGGCCCAGTGTTTCATTGGTTCGAATCCTGGGCGCGGACATGGCACTGCTCATCAAACTACGCTGAGGCAGCGTCCCACATGCCACAACTAGAAGGACCCACAACGAAGAATATACAGCTGTGTACTGGGGGCTTTGGGGAGAAAAAGGAAAAAAAGACCCAAAAGCCGCGTCTGACCACAAAACCATTAGAAACCAGCATTGAGGTGGAAGGTGGAATAGCATGACAGCATGAACCTAAATAAGAAATTTTTATCTGAGTGGGGTGGAATAATGTCTTTGGAGGAAAGAAGAATTGTAACACTCTTTCCTCCTAGCCTGCAAAGTATATAATTTTAGACATTAAGCAATCTCCATTTAAAGAGACAACAGGTGAAGCAGAATTCTTCAGAGGGTCAGATTTTGACCTTAACAAGAGACTGAAGGCCTAGAATAGTTGGAAGTTTCTTTACCGTGGAATTGGATTACATCTGGATCGGGTGAAATTGGATCAATCAGGAAATTTGGGGGAGGTATAAAGAGTATCAATAATAACGAAAATTAATATTTTAGATTCTTCCTATGATCCAGACACTTCAAAGCAGCTTACATGTATGTTATTGCACTTTTAATCATCACAAGAACCCATCGAATATATACTGTTTTTCCTATATTATGGATAAGAGAACAGAGGCATCAAAGGGTTAAGCAACTTGCCCAAATTTATGCAGGTAGTAAGAGGTAAAACCAATATTTCAAGCCCAAAAGTCTGATACCTGAGCATACTCTTAACCACTATGCTATAGTGATGGAACGATGCAGCTTAGGAGACAGAAGATGATGATAAATTTAGGAACTCAACTATGGGAGTGAAAAGAAGACTAGAAGTACTTGCACTTTGGCTAGTAGCACAAGATTACAACTATATCAGGCACAGAAGATTTATTTCATCCTAACGTTCCCTGACAAATGTAAGTGCTGATGTAAGGCATACAACAACTGCACCTCAAAACCTGCAGGCTTCGGACTTTTCTCAAAGTTTCACAGAAACTTTTGGTGAGCAGGTATTAAATACCTTGGGGCGGGGGGGGCGGGGGGGGGGCGGGCAGGAATCTTAATTCTATTCCAAGCATGCAGGTGGCAGAAGTAGCTGTTTAGGGAATCTTCAGCCTCTATTAAAGACAGGCTATAATCCCTTCTCCAAAGATGAGTTTAAGTACTCAAACACCTTTGAAAGAATTCTGGTCTAGTTGTGCATCTAACCAAATTAGTTGACTTACCTTTCCCATTCTTCCTTTCTTTAAATAGCTGCCAGCGGGTTTTACATCTCATGATATGGCCCCAGGTTGGTTAAAGCACGTAATCTCTGTGAACTTTAATGTCCTCGCTTTTAAAATACAAACAAATAATATAAACTTCAGAATCATAAGTCAAAATATCAAACCATGCCTATGAAAACTACTGGAAAACTTAAAAGGACTAAATGAACAAAAGTTGCTCCTATTAATAAATAATAATAGCTTTCATATTTGGAGCCCTTGTGATATACCCAGCATTTTATTATTATTTACACTTATTTTCTCATTAAATCCTCATAACAATCTTTAGACATAAGTATTACAGTATCTCTACTTTATAAATGGAGAAAATTCTGCTTAAATGCCAAACATTTAGTCATGGAATAGGATTCAAATTCAATCTGACTTCGAAGTAATGTTCTTAATATACACTATTCTCTTAATACTAATGAAGAATACTTTGGGTCAACATCCGTGCTACAAACGTTAAGCAGAATTATTACAGCCCCTTGGTATAGTCAGATTTCAGAATAAAGTACCCCTAGCTATGTGGCTTAAATATAAACCAATTAATGCAAAAATGAAATATATTGTGAAACCTCGGACAATCGTTATTTCCAATATTATCTTTCAGAGATATCTAAGTCCAAATGACTAAGCCTTTATGTAACAGACATATATGGAGTTGCATATTTGTGCTATCTCTCCCAGGTGACCCAGGAGAGTTTTGATTCATCCTACTGCCATGGCATAATCTATTACGTCTTACTCTCAAAAGCCTCCTGATTTGGATAACGAATGATATGAGCACCCTACTTTGTAGTGTTTCTCACTAAACCTAGAGGGCTAGATCCTACCATTGTTCCTAGCAGTGACAGACTCTACTTGAATTCATATAGACAGTGTCACAGTCAGTAGAATATCCATACTCTGAATAAGCTGAAACATTGACAGAACACTTCTGTGACCAGAAACCAGGCAATGAGAAACTGAAAATCTGATCACAACTAAGCATAGTCTGTCAAATGTTTTTCAGACAAGGAAAAAACTAAATGTGCTATTTTTTAGAAGTTGATGTCCTCGTTTTTGCAGATGTTGTCATCCTATGGTGAAACTTACATGCTTGCAGTTGGACCCCTGCAAATTGCTCCATTTATAAGTGTCCAAAAGTTACCATGGACCTGCCATGTAATGGAATGCTGCCTTGAACTCTTTATGTAAAGGCCTGCACATGTGTCCTGTTCAGGCCCAGTTATTACACAGTTGTAACATAGCCTCTGCACTCTGGAGTATAAAGTCTCCACCAGGACGAAGCCGGGGAGTTGGGGTGAAGGAGAGTGTAGCTGCTGTGGGAGCTATCCCCAGTGTTCTCTATTGCTTGTGCAAGCAATAAACCTTTTTCTTCACCCGCTTCAGCCCTGGTTGTGCTTTTCAGCTCCACACTCACCAAGAGATGGACACATTGAGTATTGAGTTCAGTTACAGTTTTTGGCAACCTCCGAAACCTTGTCATCCAGCCTCCAACAGGGGAAGCAACGGGCAGTGGCAGCTTGCTTGGGCTAACTCGCCTACGCCACTGGTGACTTGTGAAGGGTAAAGGAAGAGGTTCCTCTTGGCACCTGAGTCGCCGGCCCTGTACCACAGCTGCCTTGGACAAACTCAGCAGCCGTGCTGGACCAGTTTGTTCGGAAGTTCTCCTGGAGCGGTAGGTAGTGCCAGGTCCACGAGTTGGCTATGAGAGTTATTTTTTTTTAAACTGGGTGAAGAACGGTGTGGGGCACAAAGTGAGCAGATTTCTGGTTCCTGAGTTTGGTTTCGGTTCTGGCCAAAGCAGCTATAAGTCTGAGGGATAGAGAGAGATATCCCTGTCTTCACTGGAAGGGCTGCAGCAACTATGGGTCTGGGAGATTGAGAGACATCTCCATCCTAACTGGCAGGGCTGAAATGGCTGCAGGTCTGGGAGATTGAAAGACATCTCTGTCCTGGCTGAAGGGTTTAGAACAGCTCTAGGTCTGGGAGATTGAAAGACATCTCTGTCCTCTCTGGTGGCGTTGAGCAGCTATAGGTGTGGGAGATTGGAAGACATCTCTGTCCTGCTGGAAAGGGAGGCTGGTTGGGGACACCTGACTGAGAACAACCTCTGTAACCTAGGGAAAGATCTTTATAGGCAGCTCCAAAATCTGGTAAGGGAATCTGGAAGCTCGGCTATACATCCGTGAATGAGTATACGTAGAGAGCTCTGATAATGGTAAGAAGGTATTTTAGTCACATCGAGGTTGGAGTTACAGGATTTGTATTTACTAACATTTACTAGCTACCCAATAGAAACAAATCTGTAACACCACTATGGGCAATACAAGGTTTATACCGAAAGAGACCCATTGGAGTCCCTCCTTTGTCATTGGGAATTGTTTGGCTGTACTCCAAGGACTAAAAAGGGAATGATATCCTCTGCACTCTGGAGTACAAAGTCTCCACTGGCAGTAAGCAGGGGTACCTGCTGTGGAAGCTATCCCTGGTGTTCTCCATTGCTTATGCAAGCAATGAACCTTTTTCTTCACCCACTTCAGCCTTAGTTGTACTTTTCAGCTCCACACTCAGCAAAGGCTGGACCCATTGAGTTCAGTTACAGTTTCTGTATTCTGTAACTTTTCTAGTAATTTAATTTCAACTGGAAAAAAGTCATAAACCATAAATTATAAGGAACCATAATTCACATCCTTATATTCTTATATGGATATGAGTTAAATATAATATTTTTATTATATCGAATGTCATTACAGTTAATTTTTCACTACATAGTTAATATGGGTAACCTATGGTAACCTATCCCTAATGATACATTTTCTAAAATAAAATGTCTTTTTAAAATTTTCACACTTAGCAGATTACGTATTTGACTTTACACTGAATTTTTCACTTTCCCTTTGTAGTGTTCTTTGCATGGTAAATATTGTAATTTCTCTTGCCTAAGACAATACAATTCTGATCTTGTAACACTTCATTATGTCACATTAAAGTACTATTATCTTTTCTTCTTATTCTGTCCTTTTCATATATTTTAAAATATGATATTGATATAAGATTTTAAAAGTGTAACTCAGAATAGTTAACAACAACAATGAAACACATAAAGAGTTCAAATTTGGCTTGTCTTTTGAAGACTTCCCACTCAGAGCTTTCTCAATTCTTCAAGTTAAACGGATAAATAGGACCAGTGGTTTATGTCAACATGGAGGAATTTAGATCAAGTACCTTTAACAATTACTGTTTTCCCCAAACAGGGAACAGCAAACAAGTTAAGAGCAACTGTTTAGATAAAATGACTTGAAGTTGTTTAAATACAGATAAATTCATAAGAAAGAGATATATAATATTTACCAATATAATAATTCACACTTTAATGAATTTTGGAAAACAAAATACTTTCTTTCTGAGTTTGCTACACAGAGCTTTCCAGTAGAGGGCTCCACAAGACTGGAGGATGCTGCATTTCACAGCATTGAGGAGCTTCCTCTTGTGAAGCCATTTTATGGTTATACCCAACATAGTAAATAGCATTTTGAAATTCCACCCACAGCATTTTCCACAAGCCCCTACAGTAGATAGAGACTTTTTTTGGAAAAAATGTTGATCCAGGACTGATTACCATGGGATCATTAGTTTGATTTTAGCACTCTAAAGTATATGTAACCTAGCTGGCTTCTCTAGACTCTTGTCTGATGATACAAAGCAATCTACTGTCTGAACTGCAGGACGCATATGGACAAAAGGAGCTGTTTCCTTGGAAACGACTATGTGAAAGCTCTTGGAACATCTCCTCCCCAGGAATTAATTTGTTTCAGATGGAGAAAGGTGATTACTCATAAGCCATAGAGAAGGAGAGAGAGAGGAGCTCATAGGTTTTTCTCTTATTATCACTGTTAATTTTTTCAAAAACGTAGAGTAGACGGCAACAGCAAGAGTAAATATTAAGGACATTGTCACTATGTAAGATTATATCTCTACAGCAGTTTTTCCCTATATGCAGAAGAAACAGACTGGGTATAGAAAAGGAAAATTTCCTGATTGAACCAAAGTAGTCCAAAGCATTCTGCCCACCCTTCCCAGTTTTCCAATTTGCTAGAAATTTTCCAATACTCTGCTTCACTTAAGGTTGATCACTATAAAGTTCAGATGCTTACCACCACTTGGGTAGAATTACCTATAAAAGATAATGACCTATCATTTAATAAAGATGGAACTTCTGACTCATTGATTTGAACTTTTTCCCCAGTTGTAGCGAAGTATTAATCTTGCTAGATCTACTCTTTTGCTTAACTCCTTGCCTTCTTCACCCCTTCTGGTATGGATTCATTAAGAAGGGTACTGTGTTCAGGCCTACAGAAGCTTCCCCAATTCTGGACACATGGTAGTAGGTCTTCAGTCAGTCTCTGTTAATTGATTGGTCAACTGTTGGCATTGCTGACCATGGCTAAGTTGTGGTTTGGTGCTATAGATCTGAATAAACAAAGCAAATTATACGTGGAAAAAACTTAGGACCTATTTTTTGGTATCACTTTTCTAATGAACCAAGTTAACCAGACAACAGAGACAGCAACACAAATTAAGAGGACTCAGAAAAAGAAAAGATACTAAATAATTTCAGTACATAAGTTTATTAAGAGCAGTGATTGTGTTAATTACATTTTATAGAGCTTCTAAACTCAATATGATCTATTATAAGGGAGTATAAATTAACCTAAAGCATTTCAAATTAAAAGATGTCTCCACCTTAAATTCATGGAAAAAGTAATATTGTACTTGGATAGATGACATTGATAATATTGTCTCATCTTTTTCTGTAGATTTTTAGAAATATGAAGTCACATTTTCTGTTATTCTGTATATTCACAAAGAAAAAGAAATGACTAGTTTAATAACCCCCTTTCCTTGCTCTTCAACTGTATTGTCATGTAAAAGTCTTAAAGACTTCCCATAAAAATAGAGGAAATATTAATTCTTAGGGATGCTGATCAACGTTATTCAGATATTCTCAATCTCTTGTCTTAAGGTTCTTAAAAGATAATCTAAATCAATAAGCACAAAATATTATACAGATAAGTTATCATTAGGTACACTAAATATCAATTAGTCCTGCTTATTCAAATAATTATAATATAATTATGATTAAGGGAGTTTATGACTAATGAAATTTTAAATAGCACCAAGTTCAATAGAAAAGCTACTTGATCACCACAAATATATATATGCACCGACCTTCACAAGAGGAAGACATATGTTCCAAAAGGCAAAATTCCATTTGGCCTCTTTTTCCAAATACATAATCTAGAGGAGTAGCATAAATATGTACTTGTATACCATATGATTAAAAATAATTTTAGGATATATTTAAATAAATAGAATATTTATACTACTGTGTTAGTCAACTTGGGCTACTAAAACAAAATGCCATAGACTGAGTGGCTTAAACAACAAACGTTTATTCCTCACATTTCAGGAGGTCCAAGATCAAGGTACTGGCAGATTCCATGTCTGCTGAGGGCCCTCTTTCTGGTTTGCAGGTGGACACCTTGCTGTGTCCTCAGAGAGAAAGAGAAAGAGCGCTGGTCTCTTACTCCTCTTATAAGGGCACTAATCCCATTATGGGGGCTCCACCCTCATTATCTCATCTAAACCTAACTACCTCCCAAAGGTCCCACCTCCAAATGCCATCATAATGGGGATTAGGGCTCCAGTATATGAATTGGGGGAGGGGTGACAAATATTCAGTCCACAGAATTATTTAATATCTTATCCCTTCCTCTCAAGACAAATAAGAATTGAAAACTCTGTGTTGAGGGGATTATAAAGCACTCCTGAGCAGGGGCAAAATTCATAATTCTGGGCAGGTCACTCTCTGACAAAGCATTATATACCATGAGCCTACCAAGATATTTTGCTTTTTTCCAGAGTCATCTTTTAAAAGAGAGATGATTTTCTGTGCAAAATTTCATTAGAAAGAAGTACCATTGTGCTACATAATAATACAAATATGGAATCCATCGTAAACAGAAATATTCTTCCAAACTATAGGACAGGAAAATATTTCTCCTCCTTCTTGTAGGTTTACACTGTGGTATCTCTGGAAATGAAGGTGAGTCTATGGACTTTGTGTGTGTGTGTGTGTGTGTGTGTGTGTGCATAAGAGAATTAACAGTGATATATGTAGACTTTTAGAAAAATTGGACATAACTATACTGCCACATACTCATTCATTTGTTCAACAATATTTATTGAGTGTTTATTTGTGCTACATGTTGTTTTAAATGATAGGATAGATCACTAAACATAAATATCCCAGACTTTGTTTTGCTTGTATACAGGTGGGAAGCTCGTGACTGGGGTTATACTTGGGGTGCTACCATCACGCCTCAATTGTTTGTATGTACTAAGAGTGTAATAACAAATTTAGACGGTTCTTGGACTTGGAGTGGTAAGGGCTACCCTGGTTTGGCCTGCTCAGATCAGCCCTCCATCTCGGACTACCCCCCATTCACCACAACTACCACTATCATGTTGCTGTTCTTGACTTAGTCAGTCATACGTGTAGAAGTGTATTGCTGAACATTCCCATGTCCTGTGGACTCTTGGTGGGGAAAGGGGGAGGAGAGAGCTGGACCGAGGTTGAGGGCAAATCCTGTGAGTGGGATGAGCCATCATCATGGCACCATGGGAACATGAATTCCAGGCCAAAACCAGCAACGAGTGAAGTGAGCAGTGGAATAGAAAGTGCTAACAACTCAGAGGAGCGGTTGTCAAGTGGATTTTTCCCCACAAATATACTATGTTGCAGTGGCCTTTATGGGGTAGTAAGACCTGATATTGTATTTGCTACAGCTAGTTGCACGCCTGTCTTCCCAAATGAGTATATTGTTAAGCACTCCCTTTTCTGGAAGTGTCATAATTCTATTAGAAACTTGAAGTGACCTATTAAAATGGAAGCTCCATGTGGGTAAGAATTATATTTATCTTATTTACTGCTATGCTCTCAACACCTAGAATGATGATTTGCATATAGAAGGTTGGAGATACAGATTCATTAAGTAAGTGAATAAATCCACAGCTGGCATTTTCATCCACTTATGGCAAAGAAGGACTCTATTAATTGTCTTGCAAAGATACTTCCTTTTTAAAAGTACCACATAGCAAGTAACTTAGTTCAATTACTTAGGTTCATTTATAACTGGTTTGTTTATGAAAGCACAATAAAAATTAACTATAACCCACATGCAAATTTTATATCAAAATGTAAGGATTATGTGGTGGTTTCCTGAAGTTTCTTTTTGAATGTCTGAGAAGTATGTTTGATTACCCTGTTTTTGACCTAAAACGCTAGCCTATGATCTCCTATTTGTATAAGAACTTACCTGCATCTAATTCATACCAACTGCTTTCTTCTACTAATGTTCTGTTTTCTCTGGCTCTTTTATACATTTTCATTCAGGTCCTAAATGTGGGCCTTTTCCAAGATTCTCTCTAGACTCATACTTTGATCATTTCACACATCTTTAAATATAACTCACATGCAAATTCTATCCTAAAATATTCACTGGTAGCTTTGATTTGTCACCACAATGTTTTATTACTATTTTACCTCAAAAGCTCAAAAAACAAGATTTGTCTTTGCCGTCCCTAATCATGCTTCTCCTCTCGAATTCAATTTCTCATATTGTTTCACTATTTCCCCACTATTCCAAGGTTGAATCCTTACAGGCATCTTAGCTCTCTCCTCAAGACTCCCAAATAAAGTCAGTTGATAAAAAAAATCCCGTCAATTCTTCCTTTACCTTAATCTCTCATGTCTTTATTCCATCACCTTTACTCATTTTTCTCATGTACTGTTATGTAGTCTTTCAACAGTACATCTGATAATTCTTTCCCTTCTACTTCATCTTACACATTACTTTCAGCAAAACGTCCTAAAGTACTACTTTGCTCCCTTCAGGTACCTAATTCAACTAAATAAAATATAAATTCTAAACTTGACTTTCCAGACTGTCTATGTTGAGACTTCAATGTACTGTTTAAATTCTAACCTCACAAAATCTTCATGCACCTTATACTCCAGAAAATTCCAATAATTGCTTTTCCTCAAATGTACCACGAAATTTCCTAGCTCTGTGCATTTCTTTGCTATTCCTTCCACTAGGAATACACTTTAATCTCCCTTCCTCTACATAAGTCCATTTACCTGACATTCTCTTCTTTTTCACAGCTCTTCTTGTCGTAGTAGTTAATTATGGTTGCATGGCAAATTACTCCAAAATTTAGCAGCTTAAAACAACTGACATTTATCACCTCAGAATCCTTTTTATAAGGAATCTGGACATAATTTAGCTGGATGCCTCTGTCTCAGCATCTCTCACAAGCTCTCTCAAGGGGTCAGCCATGGCTGCAGTTACTCAAGCCTTCACTGGGAAGAGAATCCACTGCCAAACTCACTCATGTGGTTGATTCCGTCCACTGTGGACTGTTCGCTGAGGCCTGAGGTCCTCACTGGCTTTTGATTAGAGGCTGCCCTCAGTTCTTTGTCACTGCGTAGGGCAGCCCCCCAATATGGCGACTTGCTTCGTCAGAGCAAACAAGTGAGAGAGCAAGAGAGACTAAGCAAGATGGAAGCCAATGTCACTTCGTGATGTAATCAGAAGTGACATCTAGTCACCTTTCTAGTTTCTCTCTGATAGTAGAGAGTTACTCAAGGGGAGAGGATTACATAAGGATATAAATATTAGGAGGCAGGATCATTGGGAGCCATGTTAGATGCTGTCTACCAACCACACCCCTCAATTGTCATTCCTTTCTTGTTTTGCTTAAGAAATGCAAGCCTTTCCATCACTGGACTCAAGGTATGCCATTGTGGTTTGTAACAGTGTAATATTTTTAAACAAACTTATACTATGACAAAACATTCTTGAGATCAAGAAATAATTCTAATGGTATTTCATCTGTATTTGCATCACTTTTCACAAAAGCACTTCTGATTAGAAATTTCTGATTAGCACATGGTCTTGAGGGAAGTAAACTACAGGATTTATGTCTTCTGTTATATAGATGCAGACTTTGTGTACTGAAAAATTAATCTAAAACTCGTACTAGAGATTACTTAGAAGTGTAGAAATTAATAAAAGAAACCTTAACTAAACTGGAGTTGGGAAAGCCTGTAGGGGGAGCTCTCACACCCCAAAACACATTATCAACTTCACTTGTTGGGTTTGGAAGTAAAATTATTTCACTACTGAAGGAAGATTTCTCTCCCCATCCAGCAACAGCCCAGCCAGTGAGAAATGTGGCAGCTCAGCCAATGAGAAGCCACTGTCGCCCTGAACTCCTACTTTCCCCCAGTGAACTTTAGTTTAGCACAGCCTCTCCCTTCTCCCGGCAGTTTCCCTCTGTTTGCTGGATTTGCCTGTGGTATGCCACAGCGTGCACATCCTGAATTGCGATTCCTTTGGCTTCCCAAATAAACTCATTTTGAGGGTGAAACAACAGGCGAGTTTGCTTTTTGACATAGGCGAATACCGATTCTTTCTTATTGGAACCTAGATCCAGACAGTCATTTAATAAAACATAGTGCAACAATTTCATAAAAAGATAGTCTAACAATGGACTGATGTTAGCATCCTCATCTCATAAAATGTGAAGAAAGCGAGCAATAATTATTTTTCACACATTACATTAGTCAAACAACCCTGTACATTATTTATTTCTAAAAACTCTGCTATAAAATTCTTTGTCTTTTTAAATAATTTACAAATACATTGTCTACATTGCAGTATACTCTCACTAGAAATGCTTTACTTGCTTCAAGAGAAACCACTACTGGCCAATCACAAATGAATGTCTATTATAAACAAGTGTCAAATCATAGTGATTACTTTCTTCTTTGAACATGGCTGGGCTTTTTCTTTTACTCACTCCTTTCAAAAATCATAAAAATAACTTTGAATAGTTATGCATGCAAATTATAAGTATATCATATTATTTCTGCAATCTTTACTACTAGTATCAAAGAATAGCACTATTGTACTCAGTTTTAATCATTGAAAATTTTCCCCAAAGGTCATTGTTGATTAGCAGGCCAAAGGAATTGCTGGTGATGCTACAGGAACATTCAAAGAACAACACTGCCCCACACGATACACAGAAGTGTCATAAATTAAATGCACCATCTTCTGCTGTTTAAAAGAAATAACCGCTTAAAAACCCCACAAAATGTATACAAACTTCCAAAAGCATTATATTGTTTGCTATAGGTATAAGATCTATAAAATTTGATTTCAGGGGGAAAAAAAGGAGGAAACCACAAAGTCCTTGAATTCCCTCTGAGATTAAGTTAGAATCCAGATCTTCCTGAATTGAATTCCTTTTAACATTTCGCATCAGATCTTTAGTTGACTTGGTTTTCCAAAAGATATAAGTTTCACTTTCATAATTCATTCCTAGTTTGGCCTGGAATAAGATAGCTTACCTCCACATTCCTGGCAAGCAACATTTCTTTGCTGGAAGAAAAGTTCACCTCTTAACTGAATGTTTGGCTAGAGATCAGGAAAAAATAAGATCCGATTTCTTTTACACTTGACTTCCTTTTTCATGTGACCCTTACACAGAATTGTCTTTATTCTTCACTCTGTCAGCTGGAATATAATAAATTATGCCAGTTCTTGTTGATCTTGCACCCTTAGGAATTCTTAAACATATTCCACAAATAATGTATCTTTCAGCTCATTGAAATTGAGCAGCTTGAGAATTCATTCATCTCAAACAAAGGTTGTGAGATGTATCTTCTTTACTTCCTAAGAGGCCCAATGTACCAACTGCCTTTAAACCGGTATTTAATTTTCCACGCTTCTAACTAGTGCCAATGTTCCTTCTTTACTCTGTTGCCGACTCCTGGGTTTTAGCCTCCTCTCTGGGCCTGAAAATTTTCCTCGTCCAATTTTTAAACTGCTGTTACTTTGTTTATACAATTTAACAATCCCCTACCAACTTTCCTTGCCCCTCTCCCTGCCGGGTCCCTGCACAGTCTAGTCAAGAAGGCAGGACGTGGAGGAGAGAGGCAAAGAAGGCTGTGGATTCTAAAGCACATTTCCTTGAAGGGAATGGTTATAATTGAACCAGTTTAATGTTAAGTTTTTGCTGTGCCAGTGTATGAATAAGAGAACTGACCTATCCATGAAAGTAAGTAAAAAGATCACATTGTTTCAATTTTATAGTGAAATAAAACCAACATACCCAGAAGAATGATGTTTAATAAAATTTACCAACTGTTGAAATGATATGTGGTTTTTTGGTTGACAAAGTAGAATGCAAGAGCTTCTATTATATGGGAGTCTTTTGTTATTGCTTAGCTCAGATCTCTGTCTCTAGGTATCTACGTATCGATCTATCCATCTATCTGGAGAGAACACCACTGCTCCACCCTAATATCATGTGCCCCTATAGTGTCTAGTACAATGTCTTGAACATTCCCGGCTCTCAGATCCTTGCTTATTGGTTTGAAGTGAGTTTTTACCTAAGTAAAAAAAGACAAAACAGAAGAATCTCCTAAAGATTCAATAACAACAAAGTCTGTGAAATGTTTTTAGCTGAATGCTTGGAGAAGGAAAATAAAGAAATGTATGTCAGGGTCTAGTCAGGAAAATGGTGATTATACCAGCTATTTTAATGGAGGTAATTTAATATGGGAAATTGGTTAAACCAGTACTGTAAGACTACAAAGGCAAACAACAAATAAAACTAAGATAACACAGACAGTAATTTCGAGGGGCAGACTTCATCTGTAAGGCTAATGGAACAAAAGGGAACAACTGATCATTAAACTCTAGAAGCCAGGACTAGGGTTTCCATGGGGCTAAGACCCAAAACCTGAAAGGGGAGGTGCTGTCCAGGTGATGCTGGTACCTCAGGAACTCTGAAGAGGAGCCCCATGGAGCTGAACCCATACCTCTGAGGAGCTGGGCACCAGGTGGCTGGTGCTAATATCTCTAATATGGCTGTTTAGGATGTAAAACAAAGGAAAAAGGAAGTGGCAATTGTAACTACTACTGGAATTGAAATTGTAAATCACTACTGGAACCAACTGCTGCTGCCTGAGGGGCAGGAAGAGTCATTCTTGAGCTGATACTGACAGGAATAGCAAGCAAAAAAGGAAGGAACATTTCCCTTCTCCACCTCGACTCCCACCCTCTGCCTTCCAATCTCTCCTCATTGTCAGGACCTAATAGGAGACAGCTGGCAAATAAAAATCCAATTTGCCAAGTTCCACCTCCAGAATCACAAAACAGAATGTAGAAGGCTATGAGAGACAACAGCTTAATAACCAATACAAGACAGTGGAGGGAAACAACAGAACCAGCAAGGTATGCTGCATGACTGGAGCAAACTGTCTGAGGCGGGTGTGGCAATTGGGGAACGTCGTAGGGAGGCTGGCGAAGGATGCTTAGGAAATCCAAGAGGGCGGGAAATTCTTTGCCCTCAGTAGAGCCTTGACATGTGGTTCAGACTTCTTTCTCCATATCGTTGATGCCACTCTCCTTATCTAATGCTTTTATGACTCCTCGTTGGCTGAAGATTGAAATTCAGCTATCTTACCCCTGCACTCATATATCTTCATGATGGGGCTCATTACTTCTTTTCCCATTCTCTTCTCTTCCTCTCGAGGGCTCTAGCTCCAGTTACCTGAAGCTATTTTTGGTTCCCTGACACATCACATGTTGACACATTGTACATGCTAGTCTCTCTTTCCAGTATAGGCCTATTTATTAGAGTATGTATAAGTATATATAAATAAGTGTATATATACTTTATAAATATATATAAGTACATATAAATGTATATATATATAAGTACAACTCCTATTTATCATAGTATATATAAGTATATACATATAAAAGTCTACACAAATAAGTATATATGTATATATAAGTACATAAGTATATATGTATGTATATATAAACATTGATCCTATTTATTCAGAACAGAATTGAATTGTCCCCTCCAGGTGAGCCCTGTCTGTGTAGCCAGCACCTCTAATAAATGATCTGCATCACTTTTTCCACCTTTCTGACCTCATGTCATGCTCCCCTCTCTCTAGCTCACTCTGCATCAGCCACGCTTGCCTCTAGGCTCTTGTCTCAATTTGGCACTGGATTTTTTTCCTCCTTGGAGGGTTTTTTCCCCAGATTCCCATATGCTTCACCCCTCACTTCCTTTAAATCATTGCTCAAATGGCACCTTCTCAATGAGGCTTTTCTGAAACACTGTTGAGGAAATTATGGACTGTATCCATTTAGCCCTCCCTCTCTATCTCTTTCCTTTGTTTTTCTACATAGTCCTTATCACTTTTGATATACTATATAACTTACTTATCTCATAGCATCTGCTCCACAAAGGCAAGTTTTTGGTCTGTTTTGTTTGCTGTATGTCCACAGCACTTGGACAGGGTCAGCCACATGCTAGACCTCAGAAAATATTGTTGAATGAAGGAATTAGGACTGAGTAAGACATTGCAAAGCACTGGGGTGCTGAAAAATGTTAGCTGCTAAAGAAGACTAGCAGACCATGTCAAAAGGTCCTTGAAACAGTCATGCATCATTTAATGATGGGGATATGTTTTGAGAAATGCATTGTTAAGCAGTTTCATCATCTTGCAAACATCATAGAGTGTACTCACAAACCAGGGTGGAATAGCCTACTACACGCCTAGGCTACACCATACTAATCTTATAGGACCACCATCGTATATGTGGTCTGTCATTGACAAAAATGACACAAGACATGCTTTTAGTCCTGCCCCAAATGTCCACAAGACATTTGGTCTATCACACATCTGGTCCATGTCAAAATGTCCTAGATATTTGGCTCTGTCCAGAACTTCCGTGAGCATATTTGGTCCATGCCAAATGGTTTTGGACAGGACCAAATATCAAGGATCACTTGGCATGGACCCAATGTTTCCATGGATGTTTTGGACAGGACCAAAGATGACCAGATATCAAGGACCTTTTGGCATAGACCAGATATCTAATGGACCAAATGTTTTATGGGCGTTTTAGACAGGACCAAATGTCCTGCAAGGGCTAAAGAAAGGTAACAAAGCATGAAAGCAAAAGGGAGGCTGCTGGCTTTCATGATTATGTCGTCATTGGTATCATTAAGAGGTAGTTTTAAAAGGAAATAGAAACCACATTTTGAAAGCTTGAGGAGCAATGAGCCAGCCCTGATGGCTTAGCGGTTAAAGTTCGTTGCACTCTGCTTCAGCAGCCTAGTTTGGTTCCTGAACGTGGAACCACACCACTTGTCTGTCAGTAGTCATGCTGTGGCTGTGCCTCACATAGAAGAACCAGAACTTGCAACTATACACAACTATGTACTGGGGCTTTTAGGGAGAAAAGGAAGAAAAAAGGAGGAAGATTGGCAACAGATGTTAGCTTAAGGCAAATCTTCCCTTGGAAAAAAAAAAAGCTTGAGGAGAGAGTGAGTGTTAAGGCAATGAATTCAAACTCTCTTTTTTCAAAGATATGATTCCTTGAATGTACTGAAAGACCTGAAAAGAAAAATTAAATAATTTTCTTAAGAAAAGAATTTGGGACTATTTTTACATTGAGGAGTGATAGCAAATAAGACTTTGATAGTTTTTAGGATACGTTCTGGAAAGAAAAGGAGGCACTTGATTGTGATCATAAGTAGCATAGTTGGGCTTAAAAAATAAGTACTCATTCTCCTCTGAGACTGGAGGAAAAGCAGAAAAGTGAAGGTAAAAGATTTTTGTTTCAGAGGAAAGAGGAGAGTTGCAGAATGCCTCTGAATAAATTAAAAAGTTATGCCATCTACTTACACCATCTGGTCAGAAGGAGAAGGGACAAGTGTTCTGCAGCAGCGGCATGAGGACCCCCAAAAAGCGAGAACCACAAGGGCCCAGAACGCCTGTTGGCTCCATGAAGCCGTGGTGGAGTATATTCCCATGGTTCCTCAACTTTCTGCAGCAGCACTTCACAGGCCAAGCACAGGTTTAGAGGAAGGAGATTTGCATTCGTCAACATCACTTCTGAATTCAAGAAATGGCAATGATCTGAAAGCAACTGGTAGAATGGAGGCCAGTGTTGATCTGAGCATTTCTCTAGGACTTGTCAAGCAGGAAGTGGAGAGGACGAAAAGAGAATGTGTCATTTGCTTAGGTTTTCGAGGAATGCAGGATGTGTGGGAGGTAAGATCAGCTTTAGTTTAACAAAATTAGAAGAAAAAACATTTGCAGTGATGTTAATAATGTAAGAGATTGCACTTCAACTTAAGCGAACTCGCAGCACCAAGATACCAGTGGAAAGAGGTAGATAGCTGGCCTGCAGGAAGAGGTCGATACAGGACCCGTAACAGGGAATGAAAATGGAACAGAGTGGAGATGAAGTCAGACTTCCACGGTGGTGACAGAGGCCACAGTGATGAAGAAAGCAAGCCTGTTGTGAGCAGTCTTGAGGGAATTTTGGAAAAAGACGACTTCAGAGTAAGGCATTCAGATGATATATTTGTTCAATGTAGTGATTCTCATGTTTATTCATATTTGTTCTCATGTCTTTTCCCTATGCTCACTTCTCACTTTGTGAGGCAAAGAACTGATTCTGTATAACTCTAGGGACGATGCCAAGACACCAAGCCTGTTAAAAACTCTAGTTTTTGAGAGTAAGAAATGCTTTAATTAAACCATACAAGTTACGTGATCATATGCGGATTGTTTGTTTTCAAAGAGTTTAAATTATTTACAAACATTCTTAAAGTGCTTGAGCTCCTAAGGTCTGTGGTAGATGCATAATATGTAGACAGATTGATCTAACGTTGCTATGCCAAAAAATGAATAGAGGAATTAGTTTGCATCTGTATAAATCCCTGGGCTGTTTATCAGGTGTCCTTTAGTGTTTTCTTTTCATATTAAATTCTGAGTATTTGAGGACACTAAATTCTGAGATTTCTGGTATTTTAAATGTGTTACTACTATATTTAATTTTCTCATTTATATCATTTCAACTTCTTCAAGATATAGTTTAAGAGATAAAATATAATTCATCATTTTATGGATTGAAGGTGTAAAATTTTTAATGGGGATGAAATTAAGAAGTGTTGATGGGAAGCAGTATTAAATAAATCTATACATTTTAAAAAATCATTATAAAAACTCAAAATTTTTGAAATTGTTATATTCTCACATATCAGTCATTCTGTGTTCAACGATTTCCAAAATAGCATGTTTATATTATTAATCCATCAGCCACATTTTTCTACTAACAGAATTTTATACACTGAAAAAACGCACTTTTCAAAAATGTATTCAACTTTTAATCCAGTCCCACAATACTTTTAAAAATACTTTCTTTATCAGTGGAGGGATCGAAATAAAGCATGCCAAAATGTACGTAGCCAGCACAGATATGCAAGATTTGGCTAGATTTTGTTATGACTGTTGAATGCTTCTAATTATATACTTATCTGCTACATGACCTGCAATGTCACCTAATATTTCTTCACCATATTCTAAGTTTAGAAAGACATGCGACCAGGATATAATACTTGTCTATAGGGTAAGCATTGATATGCTCGTTAAACTCTCCTACATTGTAACTACGAAGCATCCTTTGAAAATTTATGGCAGCTAATTAAGCAGCTCATTGCCACAAGAAAAGTTTTTGTGAATGTTGAAAGTGTAAATGGATACAAAAAGAATAAAATATATATGAGAATATTGAATTCATAAATGTTTTTAAGTGAAACCTATAATATACTGGAATGACCATAATAATTATTTAGATTGAAAGCAAGAAGCAATTGTGCCCTCTGAAAGTTTTGTGATGCTCTTCTCAGACACACAAATGGTATATGCATCTCTCTTTTTGACCAAAGACTGTCCCTCACCAGAAAACAGGCTTCATGAGGGCAGATGCTCTGTCTTTTTCTTGTGGCAATTCACCCATTTTATCCCCACGGCTTGGTACAGTAGCCTGCCCATAGCAGAAGCTCCATGTATATTTGAATGAAAGAATAAATTGTTTTATGTCTCACTAAACAATTTAATACCCACACAGTATACTTTCTGTTATACTCCTAAAGACGTCATTAGAATCAAAAGCAGTTAGATATCTGAAGACTGTTGAAAGAAAAGTCTGTGGAAATTTACTTAATTTTTTTTTTTATTTTTAAATATTCTATTACTCTGAACATTCACCCACAGGGAAATGTTTTCCTAGGCTCTGGCTACGGGACCACAGGTGAATTGGATCAGTGTTGAAAAGCTAATTGAACAATTCAGCCATTCTGTTCTGCTGAGGGCTGTTCAATATATGACGAGTGTCAGAACGAGTACTTCTAGTTCCCGCTGCTGAAGGCAGACGTATAGATGAGTCATCATTCACTGGGCCAAGGCAGTTTTCAGATTTTTCTGATTCTTAGTTTTAGTACTCAAACTATGATATTTGATATTCATGAGCATCTCACATTATTTGCCAAAACTCCGAGGGCAACAGAAGTCACACTCGTACTTACAGACCTGTCCAGACCTTTGAGCAACCACAGCATGAAAGAAAGCAGAATGGCTCGAGGTCCGCAGAAGTGGCTTTCCCGGTGTATTTTCTGACTCCAGATTTAGTTGTTCATGTTCAATAGCTTTAGGTGCATCCTAACATCTTCAAACAAACTTGTTGTCTTCTAGAAAAATCAGTTAAAATCTAAATGTAATTGACTTTTAGTCTGACCGTAAAGCAAGAGAATTACAGAGAGGATTCGATTGTCATGTCCTAGTATCATCTACATAAAGCCACACTGGCTTGCTCATGCTTGCAAGTCGGTCTCAGGGTAGTGTTTTGTTAAAAGAACTGAATGCAGCAATAGCAACACATTAATTTAAAATAAATTGTCTACTAGTCATAGTTGGGATCCTGGAATAAAAACAGCACATAAACAAGAAACTAATGAAATTCCAATTAAGTTTGGAATTTACATAATAGTAATGTATCAATATTGATTAGTTAGGTAATAAAGGTACCATAGTAATGTAAGATATTAACAGGAGGGGAAACCGGATGTGAGGTATATGGGAACTCTCTGGACTATCTTTGCAACTATTTTGTAAATCTGAAATTTTGATCAAAGACTTGAACATAAGATCTGAAAACATAAAACTCCTGGAAGAAAACTTAGGCAGTACTCTCCTTGACATTGGTCTTGGCAATGACTTTTTGAATTTGACACCAAAAGCAAAGGCAATAAAAGCAAAAATAAAGAAGTGGGACTAAATCAAACTAAAAAGCTTCTGCACAGCAAAGGAAACCACAAACAAAATGAAAAGGCAACATACCGAATGGGAGAAAATATTTGCCAATCATATATCTGATAAAGGGTTAATATCCAAAATATATAAAGAACTCATACAATTCAATAGCAAAAAGAAAAAAAAAACAAACAAAAAACCCCACAACAATTCAATTGAAAAATGGCCAGGAGATCTAAATAGACATCTTTTCAAAAAAGACATGCAGATGCTCAGCATCATTAATTGTCAGGGAAACTCAAATCAAAACCACAATGAGATATCATGCCACACCTTTTAGAACGGCTATTATCAGAAAAAAAGAAAGAAAGTTACAAAAAGGGCTGGCCCAGTGGCATATGGTTAAGTTAGCACGCTCCCCTTCAGTGGTCCAGGGTTCACAGGTTCAGGGCCAATCTTCCTCACAAAACAAACAAAAAAACAAGAAATAACAAGTGTTGGTGAGGATGTGGAGAAAAGGGAACCCTTGTGCACCATTGGTGGGAATGTACATTGGTGCAGCCATTACGGAAAACAGGATGGAGGATCCCCAAAAAATTAAAAGTAGGGGCCGGCCCCCATGACTGAGTGGTTAAGTTCGTGCGCTCTGCTGCTGTGGCCCAGGGTTTCGCCAGTTTGGATTCTGGGTGTGGACATGGCACTGCTCATCAGGCCACGCTGAGGTGGCATCCCACATGCCACAACTGGAGGCACCCACAACTAAAAAATATAAGCAACTATGTACTGGGGGGATTTGGGGAGAAAAAGGAAAAATAAAATCTTTAAAAAAAAATTAAAAATAGAACTACCATATGATCCAGCAATTCCACCTCTGGTGTTTATCCAAAAAAAACCCAAAAACACTTATTTGAAAAGATATATGCACCCTGTGTTCATCAAGAAAAACCATAAACTTAGGTTGAGGAACATTCTATAAAATAAACAGCCAATAATCTTCAAAAGTGCTCAACGCATGAAAGACGAATGAGGTTGCAGTACTGTGCCAGAATGGAGGCAACTAAGGAGACGTGACAACTAGACACAATGTGTGATCCTGGATTAGGTATGAATCACTAAAAAGGGCATTAGTAAATTCCACTAATTCAATTCAAATTCAATTTGAAAACATTCAAGTGAAGTTTCTTGACTGGTTACTAGTGGTATGTTGATTTAATTTGCTAATTATGATTATGGCACCATGGTTAGAGAAAATGCTAAAATTTATGGAAGCTTTGTAAATTTGGTTAGTTAGTCTGATATTATTTCAAAATGAAAAATTAAAGACTATGCAAAATAGTGGAATCAAATAAATGTGTATCAACAAATTACCGTCTATCTACCCTGTGGAGTATTACACTGTATTTACAAAGAATGTACAAGACCCGTGAGTACAGACATGAAAAGATATTGGTGAAATTCTATTCAAATAAAAAAAATAGTTGCAGAGTAATGTATATCACAAATTATATATGGATTTATAGGAAAAACTTCTGGAATAGTTCAAACCAAACAATTTACTACTTTTGTCTTAATTAGGTGAGTTGTGAGGAAAGTGAAAGAAATCTTTCATATTTTATCTTATATGCTTCTGTTTATTTTAACTTAACAACAAGAATGAATTTCTTTTGTTATTTTTTTATAGCAAAGAACAATGAAGAGAGGAAGTGAATTCTCCAATTGGGTTCCATTTGCTTACAGGACTAAGATAAATTTATAAATACCTTATGTGTCTTATCTATCTTATTCTTCAAATTTCAACCCTATCTCCCACCAATTGCAGTCTTTTTTTACTTTGGCTATTTATCTTTGTGAATAATTTATTCACTCATTTTAAAACAATTTGCTTTAATTCTCTTTCATATTGTGGTTTTAAATTAGAAATAGAAAGCTTCAGCGCAAGGAAGATAACTAAGATAGGTATTCCCAATCGTTTGGGGCTGTGATAATTTTTTCAGTTATTTCTGTAAGGCCTCTTTTAATATCTCTAATTTCTTTATTGCTGAATGTCAGCTCATGAGGAACTCATTTTTTTAAATGCATTCATTCATATAGTCTGTTATTCTCAACCCAATAACTATTCATCCAGACAATTCAACAGAGCCGTATATCAAATTTGTTTCGTAGAAGGACAAGGAAAGTTTTTTCAAATACAATGCTGGAAAATTCGGGATGTTTATTCATTTCCTCTTTGCAGAAGAATTTATGTTACTATACTAGGGCAGGGGAATTGGGGAGGTGTTATTAAAGGATACAAATTTGCAACTAGTAGATAAGTTCTAGAGATCTAATGCACAGTGTAGTAATTAGAGTCAACAATATTGTCTTATAAACTTCAAAGTTGCTAAGAAACTAGATCTTAATTCTTCTCACCACAAAAAAGAAACAATTATGAGACATGATAGAGGTGGTAGCTAATGACGCAGTGATAATCATATTGTAATATACAAATGTGTCAAATCAAATTATGTACTTTAAACTTACACAATGTCAATTAACTCAATAAAAAATAAATAAGATTGAAAAAATTTAAACAAACAAACTGTTAGCTGTTAAAGCACTAAGAACAATAAAAAGAAAAATTTTTGTTTTACCTTCACTTTTTCCTTGTTTACACAGATCGAAGTTTCTAATCTATATCATTTTCCCTCTTTCTGAAGAATTTCTTTTAACATTTCTTGCAACGCAGGTCCACTGGTAACAAATTCCCTCAATTTTCGTTTGTCTGAGAAAGTCTTTATTTCTCCTTCACTTCTGAAGGCTAATTTCACAGGGTACACATTCTAGGTTGGTGGGTTTTTTCTCTCAACACCGTAAATATTTCACTCCCCTCTCTTCTTGCTTGTGTGGTTTCTGAGGAGATGTCGTGTGTAATTCTTGTCTTTGTTCCTCTATAGGTAAGATACTTTTTCCTCTGGATTCTTTCAGGATATTTTCCTTATCTTTGATTTTCTGTAGTTTGAATATGATACGCCTCGGTGTAGTTTTTTTGGCGTTTATCTTGATTGGTATTCTCTGAGCTTCCAGGATTCGTGGTTTGGTGTCTAACATTAATTAGGGGACATTCTCAGTCATTATTGCTTCAAATATTTTGACTACTCCTTTCTCTCTTTCTCCTCCTTCTGGTATTCCCATTACACATATGTTATACCTTTTATAGTTTTCTCACATTTCTTGGATATTCTGTTCTGGTTGTTTCGGTCTTTATCCTCTTCGCTTTTTAGTTTTGGAGGTTTCTGTTGAGATATCCTCAAGCTTAGAAATTCTGTCTTCGGCCATGTCCAGTCTACTAATGAGCCTATCAAAAGCATTCTTCATTTCTGTTACCATGTTTTTCATCTCTAGCATTTCTTTTTATTTTGTTCTTAGAATTTCCATCTTTCTGCTTACGTTGTCTGTCTGCTCTTGCATGTTGTCTACTTTATCCATTAGAGTCTTTATCATATTAATCATTATTGTTTTTTATTCCTCATCTCATAATTCCAATAGCCTTGCATATCTGAATATGGTTCTGATGCTTATTCTGTCTCTTCAAATTGTATTTTTTGCCTTTTAGTATGTCTTGTAATTTTTTCTTGATAGCCACACATGATGTACTGGGTAAAAGAAACTGTGGTAAATAGGCCTTTAGCAACGTGGTGACAAGGTGTGGGGGAGAAGAAGCATTCTATAGTCCCACAGTTAGATATCAGTCTTTCCATGAACCTGTGCCTCTTGACTGTGAACTTCACAAGTGTTTCTTTCTTACCCCTCCTCCCCTCCCCCCTGCTTATGTAGGACATGATGGCTAGGGGGTACTGGAGTTGACTAGTCCTCTCCCCCCATGTGGAAGGCTAGAGCTGGCTGAAGTTGGGTATTTCTCTTCCTTACGGTAGAGCTAGGTTGTGGTAAAACCCCAATAGTTTAGACTACCGTAAAATAGCTTCTGCTGAGTGCAAGCCTTGTTAAGAAGCTGGAAGACATTGTGCAAAGTGAAACAAGCCAGATCGAGAAAGACAAACTGCATGATCTCACTTATATGTAGAACCTAAAAAACTTAAACTCACAGTACTAGAGAGTAGAATGGTGATTACTAAGGGATAAGGATGGGGGAAATGGAGAGATGTTGGTCAAAGGATGCAGACTTTCAGTTATAAGATGAACAAATTCTGGAGACCTAACGTACAGCATGGTGATTATATACAATATACAATATATTATGTACTACACAATATACAATATGCCATATTCAATAATAAGAATAAGAAGAAGAATGTCTTATATATTTTAAATTTGCTAACCGTACATCTCAGGTGTTCTTACCATACACACAAAAATACATTATATACTTTACTATATACAATATATTTTATACAATAATAATAATGTTTTATACACTTCAGATTTTTTGAGAGCAGATCTCAAGTTTTGTCACCATTAAAAAAAAAAATGGTGGGGCTGGCCTGGTGGTATAGTGGTTAAGTTCATGTGCTCCGCTTCTGCAGTCCAGGGTTCACAGGTTCAGATCCTGGGCACAGACCTAGCACCACTCATCAAGCCATGCAGTGTCCTACATAAAGTAAGAAAGAACAGCACAGATGTTAGTCAGTGACAATCTTCTTCAAGCAAAAAGAGGAAGATTGGCAACAGATGTTAGCTCAGGGCCAATCTTCCTCATAAAAAAATTGAAAAACAATAAATAAACTTAAATAAATAAAAATGGTGATGAAATAAAGTGATGGATATGTTAATCACTTGATTGTGGTAATCATTTCACAATGTATACATATACCAAAACATCATGTTGTATACCTTAAATATATAGAATTTTTATTTGTCAACTATACCTCACTAAATCTGAGGGAAGAAAAAGGAATGAGCATGTATGCTCCTTGTTCAGTGGGATGCAGATTTGATGGTGGGAGCTAGAGCAGCCACTTTGGTGCCAGACACAGAGGCCAAGGGTGATGGTGACGGAGCTGACCTACCAGACCTGGGCCACTGACCTCTGGGCTGTTTTGCAAACAAGAAATAAACTTCTACCCTAATTTTTTAAAAAGAACAGAATGGTGTGGCATATTTCAAAATGATTGCTTTTCCCTCCTTCTGCCAGAAGCAGAAGGGAATTCTTCTCTGACATGCACTGTGAGAATCTGGTGAAACTCCTGGAGGTCAAACTCACATAAGTGTGGGGGCCCCTGAGACTGGGCTCCCCCTGGAGTTTTTAATTCTCAGACCTATCTACTCTGAGCCTCCAGGAATTTGTCAATTAAAATTCACATTTTCCCACCCCGGCCCTGGCTCCTGTGGAGCTGTTGCTCAGAGGGTTTCTGCCCCAGTAAGTTGCCATTCTCTGTGTTTGCCTGTCTGTCTCTCCGATTCTGGGATGGCAGTTTGCCCTTTGACCTCACTTCCCTGACAGATCTAAGAAGAGGTGTTGGTTTGTCAGCTTTTTACTTGTTGTTGTTAGAACAGAGTGACACTTTGCCAGCTCCTTACAAGCTAGACTGGAAACCGGAAATCGTCCTGACGATGCTTTTAGCTTCACTTTATCTGTCCACACTTCTCCAGGCACACTAAGCAAGCTGCAGCTTTTCTAACATTCTCTGCTCTCCAAATGGTAACATCAAAGGTGAGAAAGCGCTTTCGAGAAAATTCACTTTTCAGGGGAAAAGAGAGAGTTATGGCCAGTGAAGGAATAATGATGAGACTAGGATCAAGGTTTGATGAATTGATTGAAGGGGATAAGGCGAAGAGGCATGCTGAAGTTCCTGGACAAAGAGGATGTAACTGATGGAGCAAGGCCCAGGAATAAAAATGAATTTGACATAGCTTTCTACCAGGGATGACAGAAGTTTATATATCTCGTTATTCTTCGGCAGCGATTACTGTTGGTGATTAGAGAGAAAAGGAACCAGAGGCTCAGAGAGTCTAAGTGACTTACTCAAAGTTGCAGTGGCCTATTACTGTAAGAAGATCCAGACGTACCGGACACGCCAGTGACTGTCGGAATCCCACTTTAAATATTTCACCACTGGAAAAAAACATTATGCCTAAAAGCTTCATTCACCATGAGGTCTGTACCTTGAAACCACTAGTACTTTTTCAGAAGTGAAGTTACTTTAGCAGGATTTTTTTTTTTAACAAAATTGACTCTGTCAGAAGTATTTTTAAGAAAGCCATTAGGCCATCACATGCGAAGTGCTGTGGTCTCAGTTTGGACCCTCATTCTACAAATCCATTTCTTCTAAAAATGAAAGGACTTTTATACTAAGCACTATTTCATCTTGATTATTTTGGACGGGATATAAATAGGCATTTACACACAGGAAAGTAAGAAATAGCATTTTATTTCAAAATTGTCATAGTATAAAGTGAAATTGATATGAATAATGAGAAAACTATCTTCTAGTACTGAAGGAGTAGATGAAACCATAGCGCTTATTCAGTAGCCTTGCTTTTGCAGTATTATGATGAAATTGTGCAGACATATGATACAATAAATTAAATAATATAGCTACTAAGTGCTATTAAATCACGTTTAAATATACTATGCTTGATTATTAAAGTCCAGAGCATGCATCAGGGAAATCAAGTTGTTTTGAACTTAGTTATAGGATCCTTAAATAAATTATGCTTTGCTAATGCATTTGCTCTTGTACAAAATTTTGTCCTAGACAAAAGGAGATTCTAACATAAATTCCCGATATAAAATAAGGTTACCAAAATTTGCTCTTATCACAATGAGAAACGTAATCCTTCTCCAGGTCAGAAATATGATCTTGCTAGTACTCACAATGAAGGTGGCACTGTTTAGAGCAAAAAGGACATTAGATTTTGTTAAGAGAAGTGGATTATACAACAGTCTTTGTCACTAAGTAACCATGTGGCTTTGGGACGGTCACCTACCTTTGTCAGATTTCAGTTTCCCAACTGGGAAATGAAAATTATATATACTAACTCTAAGATTTATGATTCTAATATTAAATACCATGTAGAAAGAGCTAACCATGTGAGAAACAATTTATTAGCCTTTTGGGTTTTTTTATAATAATCTGTAAGGGAGGCATTATTATCGTTAACAGATGAAAAGCCAGAAGTTCAGAAAGATTAAGTAAGGTTCTCACAGTCAGATAGCTAGTTAGTTGTAGAACCAGGAGTTGAATCTGCCTCCCCGTCTCAAAAACCCAATTTATTCCCTTTCTATCTACCTATTGTCTTTGACTAATACTATCTTCTGCCTATCTTGAAACCAGCACCTTATTAATCTTTGTAAAAAGAAGAAATAAGCACAACCAGAAGGACCTATAACTACAGTATACAACTATGTACTGGGGGGGCTTTGGGGAGAAGATGAAGAAAAAAATAATAATAATAAAAAATAAAGATTGGCAACAGATTTTAGCTCAGGTGCCAATCTTTAAAAAAAGAAGAAGGAAAAGAAACAAATGCATTAATTCCTTTTATCTTTTCTGAGGAAACAATAGAAAATTCCCACAGCACACAGTAGAAGAAAATCATCACCGAAGGGCTGCCAACTGATGTAGCCGTGGACAAAGGCATAGTCTCCCTCAGTCTCGGAAAGGGCGCAACAATATTGCTGGGAAGATGCAAAGACCTCAAGTCAGAAAATTACCACTCGCATCATTGGCACACTTGGCTAAGTCTATTTATAGTGGGACATGCCCACAGCTATTTTCAGATGCTGCATTATGTCTACACATAATTGTTTCCTTCACGTAATAAGGGTGGAGGAAAAGGGGAATTGAATCTGCAGTAACTGAGCATTCTGTGTAGGGACTGTGGAGGTCATGCAGAGCTATGCCACAAGGAAAACAATAGTACAAGGTAGTGAAGGTGTACACCTTTCTTGTCCTTCAGAGGAAAACAGTTACTGAGAAGTTATTAATGGATGACCTTGGATCTCTCTTGGGTTTTGCACCTAATTTAAAATTAGAGAAGTTTTCTATAAATAGAATACTCACAGAGTAAATTTTAATTGAGTAAGTCCTTTGATTCGTGTGCACATTCTCAGAGACATTCGGGGGCTACCTGGGATCAACCAGTTTTTGCTATTGGGATGTTGGACTCTCTTCCCTTCAAGGTCACCTGTCACCCAGTCAACCAACTCCTGTCAACACTTCGAGACCAGAAAGAAAGACTACTGCACTGCAGGTCATGAGATCTGGCTCTCAAGGGGCCTCCAAAGAAGCCAAATATCTCAGCCCAGAAGTGAGGCGAAGGCGTCAACCCTCCATGGGTTGAATTTTGACCAATGGGAAGGCAGAGTTAGTGGAGTTAGTTCTCCCTTTATCCTACCTCCCATGAATTACTCTGAGGTATTATGTCTATACAGCCCACCCAGAAAAGTCTTGTGTGCCAAGCAACACTGTGATCGTCACAGCCCATCACAAAATAGTATCCAGCACAGAAACGTGCTTCCCATTGCTTCGCATCCTTCCTTGCCTCACTCCCCTTTGTGGTCACTCTTGCTCTTCTGGTTCTGTATCCCTCCCAATGAAGCATCAGCACTCGTATCTCTGCCTCTGATTCTGATCACTAGAAACTTGGTCTATGACAATAGATCTGCTGAACAATAGAGAGGAAGGAGTAATTTGTGAGAACTGAGTTGTGGGAACCTGGAGACTAAAGAAAACCACAGAGTAACCTGGGTTCTCTCAGTTGGAAGTGAGAGGTCGAAGTGAAACTCTCTCTCGAGTGAAACTAGCCTTCATAGATACGCAAGGTGTGCTGGACACAACACCTCCTTTAATCGTATCAATCTCATTATAAAGAAGGAAATGAAAACAGAGCATGTCGCTGACTTGCCCACACCACAACTTTTATAGAAGACCGCCAGGATTCAGAAATACGTCTATTTGACCCCAACTGTAAACTGTCTCCAATTAATAAATGGAGGAGCTGAGAGAAGATGTATTTTTGTATGCAGACACTCTAATCAAAATTTCAGTACAGTAATTCACACATAAACAACTAAATTAGGAGCTCTTCCGGAGGGACAACAGGAGCTAAAATAAAGTATTATTACCATCTTGTCATTGAGTTCCTTCTCAGTTGCGTCAAATAAACTATCATTTAGGAAACAGTTTGAAAAGAGTGCAAACTCTTAAAAAAAATATAACTAGTGTATGAAAAAAAATCACTTGAATAAAAAGGAAAGAAAACTCCAAAGGCCCATTGTACTGTCGGCATATTGTTGGCAGATATTCTTAAATCCAAACTCCAGAACTGAATGTTCAAGTTACTTAAGGGAAATGCCCAGGGGCAATTGGTCTGGGCCTGGACCACCGCTCAGGCCTCTGCACTGGCACCGAGTTGTCAGCGGGGAAATTGTGAGCACAGATGAAGGCATTTACGGGAAAGCCAAGAGGGAAGGTGAAAGGAAATGAGATGGAGGAAATGAAACGGCTGTATTATTCAAATGTGCTACAGACAAATCTTCAGCTCTGGAAAAATATACTTTGTATTCCAGGTAACTCTATTAGGCTAACTGATTCCAGGTGTTCTCAAGGATAATCGATTCATCCAGCGAACGTTTTTTAAGTACCTACTATGTGTAAAGCAATGCTATATAAAAAGGGATGTATGAACAACCTTCATTCATTTCTGGAATTCTTCCCAAATCCAAATCATCAGTATTTATTTTCATACATTTACAAAGTCAGAATTTCCTTCAGTATAATTATTGGTTAAGAATTGGGGAGGTTAATATGCAGTCTTCCTATTTACAATCTTTATTTTTTCTCAGAGGCTTTCTCCTCCCACCTCCCAATAACTTGAACTAAATTTACTCTGGTATTGTTTGCGGAAAATTCCATATGTTTAAAATGCTTTTGACTTTATTGTTTTCTACCAAGAATTTTCCAGACTTTACCTAGAGACTCATAAGGTAAAGAACATTACAAGTAGTAAGAGAAAATTTCATTTAAATACATTGTCTTCAGAAGTAGAAGATGCTACAATCTGGAAAAAACAAAACCATAGAACATAGCGTTATTCTTTGTCGTCAATTCTTTGTTACTACAGGAAAATAATTAATACAACTGAAGTAGAATAGGTTTAAAATTAGAACTAAAGACATTTTTTATTACTGTTTGCTTGTGCTTAAGCATATTGGACTAAAAGAAAATTCTTCGAATGGAATGCACTTATCTTTTAGAACTTCAGTTTCATTTCAGTGTTGGAAGTGGAACAGTGTAGTAACTCCATAATTGTAATATGTATGACTATAGGTTTCCAACAAAGATTCTTTGCTTGACCAAGCTTTAGTCAGTCTCCTGAAGCCTCTCCTAGGCCCATCTGTGCACTTCCTCATAAAATTCAGTTTTAGTAAGAACCTTGCTAAGTCAGTTTTGCAGGAACTCCCCACCGTTGATATCTGATGACCCAAAACATTTGATTGGGTTCATCTCTTCCATCATCCCCTGGGGGATGTCTGATTACCCTGGCCTGTCTTCTATGTAAATCAGAATCCCCCTTACTGCTGATGTTTCCTCTTAGTTATCTTCTATCTGCTAACCCTCCACCCTGCTCATTGGCTATAAATTCCCACTTGCCCATGCAACTTTAGGAGTTAAGCCCCATCTCTCCCTCACTGCAAAATCGCATTGCAGTGGTCTTTATACCTATCACAATAACACCACCTCCCTTTAAATAAAGTCTTCCTTACTGTGCTTTAACAACTGCCATTGAATTTTTTTTCTTTGACATTCCTCGGCTTCATATTTTAAATTAAACGTGTAAAATAGAGTGAGTAAAAAACTTAACTCACATCGATATTCAAATGTGCAAAAAATTAATGTAATAGCTTTTATTTAGTCTCTAAGTAATTGAGCTTTCTTCCTATGATTCTGCCCATTTGCTAACAGGAAGAAAAAAAAAGAGGCCAATCTAATCTAAATCCTACTCTGGTCTGATCATTAAAACAGTCCTAGGAAGAGTCACTCTACTCCAAGAAATGAATGGCCTCTTAGTCCACTGATATGTGCTGGAAGAGGTCTGAAATATGGCCCTTTCTTAGGGGCCCAAATAAGAAGCTAGGACAGGATCTCTACTCTCACTATGTCCTTTACCTTATCTAGCACGTCTTCTCTGTGCTAGATATCTATCCTGGAAAATCTCAGGATAAAGCAGGAGAAATATCCTCTTCTCTCCTCCACTTCTCTTTCTTGCTGTTCTTCAGGCCAGAAATGCAGGTGGGATTTCCTTTCTTTTCCTATCTGTCATAGCTTCCCAATGCCCTTGGAACTAGTCCAGCTGTTATAGACAAAAGATGCATCTTCTCGGGGCTGGCCCCGTGGCCGAGTGGTTAAGTTCGCGCGCTCCGCTGCAGGCGGCCCAGTGTTTCGTCGGTTCGAATCCTGGGCGCGGACATGGCACTGCTCATCAGACCACGCTGAGGCAGTGTCCCACATGCCACAACTAGAGGAACCCACAACGAAGAATGCACAACTATGTACCGGGGGGCTTTGGGAAGAAAAAGGAAAAAATAAAATCTTAAAAAAAAAAAAAAAAGATGCATCTTCTCCACCGTGTGGGACAACTCTGAGTTGCTTCCTTCTAGCTTCCTTACTGGTATGCTAAAAGGAGGATGAGAGAAAAAGAAGCCATGAGAAATCCTTCCCTAGGCTGTAGTCTTGCTAGAGAATTCTATTTTGCATATCAAAACTGAACATAACCTCATTCTTTCTGTAGCAAACTATAACTCTCCTCCATTTCCACTTACCTCTGGCTTGCCAAGATGAAGGTAATTTCAAAGGAAAAGGAGAATTAGACATTAACGGTTTTCAAAATATTACCTCATGACAATGAAATGCGTGGGAATGTAATGCATTCCATTAGCGTTACAGAGTCTATACATGGTGCCTTCAAACTACTTTAATCTTTACATGATATTTCCACCTTTAAGGCCAAATTACTTTTCTATTTTTCATCTTTTATTTATTTTCTTCTTTCTTTAATCCACCATTCCTTCCTTTGTGTAATGTCACCATTTTTAGCAAAATTTTCCATGAGTTCATTGATGCTGCTTTGGAAATCGTAATTTTTCTTCACCACCTAGTTTTAGTGAAGTTTATCCAGTTTAAGCTTAAACATTCTGTTTCTCACTGTTACAATTTGTTTGACTTGTGCAGAGTAACATAAAGAGGGCTGAAGCCAGGAAACTATGCAATAGAAACATGGATCCTCTTTGACTTACCCCATCAAACTTCCTAGCACAACCTCAAAAGCCCTTCACTCTCAGGGGCATCTCCCCTTTCTGCTGGCTGACCCAGGCTTCCATTAAGAGAAACTTGTGATTTTGAATATATTTTAGCGATTCATGCCATACAATTTCCCTACTTTTGAAAGTATATTCACAGTTTTTGAAAAAACTTGGGTCTCCTTTCCGCCAATCCAAAATTATCTGAAGACCTAGCCTAAATTCAGTATCTTCACAAAGTAAGGTTTACCAAAAGCTAGGCTTACCTTTTCCTTTGGCCTACCTAAAGCATTTTACAACAATCACAAAAAGAGCAAACACATATATAATACTAGTTTGAGCCAAGCATTAACCTACTTAACATAAATTAATTCAGTTAATCCTTACAGCAATCCTAAAAGATAGGCACTAAAATTTTCCAGAACATGCAGATGAGGAAACTGAGGCATGATGAATCTAATCAACTTACCAATAGTTATACATCTAATCCAACATCATTTTTGTAGGATTTTATAGCTAGGACATCTCTTAAATTTTAGGAGATCTATGAACTCGATGAAATTCTCTGAAAAATTTGGTTATATGCTCAAATGTGGATTTTTCCAGGGAAAACATCTCCATCTCCATCAGATTTTAAAAGTAGTCTGTGTTCCAAAAAAAGGTTACTATCCACGCTAAGAGTACCAAGTGTTCTTCTCCAGTTGTCTAAAAGCGTACTTTTTCAGAATTCTTCACAGTGTATATTAAGAATCCAATAAATATTTTTCTCTTGATGGATCATCTGTCTAAACTGAGAAGAAGCAGCGGAGTTGGCAATAAGAGAGCAAGTAAATCAACCAAGCAGAAATAAATGAAATCACAGTTCATTCATTAATCATCCCTATTAAATTGTAATAATAAGTGGAATCTGGAAATGTATAGGAATATAGCAGTATTTATCTCTGTATAATATTAAAATTGTATTTCTCAAAGGACATAGCACAACAAAAATAAGTATGGTTAGTTCAAGGTCCATATCTTTAGCCAGTACATAACAACAATGGGTTTGCTGAAATCTAAGATTACTCTTTATCTTGTTAAAATTGAGGATTTTTTAAATAATTCCTATAGAACACATATGGTAATGAATATGTATTTATTTTGAATTATAAAATGTATTTAAGTCTCTGATGTGAGAAAGTCATTTGATTTACATTTTTTAACACGTATTTGGCCTTGTGTTGGCATGTCAGCAAATATAATTTAGGCAGTTGAGGTCATAAGAGCTCTATGCCACAGGCAGAAACACACACACACACACACATTCACACACAAACATCTCTAATGTCTAACTCATATTTTAAAAAGCATATTTGATAACATCTTGTCTAGAATTTACTTATTTATATACACATCAAAATGTGAACTGAAAAATGATACTTTTAACAAAATCATTTAAATTCTTTTCACATGGCTTGGATGGTTCGTAAATATTCAAACCTAGCATTCTGTGTTGGCATAATTTTCTTCAATAGAGTAGACAAGAATAACATTCATTTATCTTTGAAATGGTTGGATCTGATAACTAGACTGGTCACGACTATCTAAAAATATGAAATGAGTCATTTAAAACAACTGAGGCCCAGGTGTGACATCTTTGGAGGACTAGGTTACAGTCTTGAGCTGGCAATGAGAATGGCTTATGTTTACAATTCTTCATGATATTGCAGGCTTGTCATGAAAATAAATTGCCTGCGGTCCTCTGCCATTTTCTATTCTTGTCTCATCATGATAATAAGGCATCAGGTTTTTAACATTCAATATATTCCGAAAGGCGATTTCATATAGAGGTGTGTAAGGTACTAAAACACTTGCTATCTCTGTTTGCTTGTAGATTTCACTTACATTCATATTTCTGAAGTTATTGCCTGCTTTGTCTAGTAATGTGTGAAAATTAAACCATGGTTCTGAAATATGGATAACTCATTGGAAATAAGATGGTAACTCACAATCTCACTTTAATCTCTTAAAGCTGAAAAGTTTTTTCTAAATTTAGGAATACCCTAAAGTCTATCCTGTAACCACAGGCAAATCATGAAGTAGGGTGGGAAAAGCCAGTATATTGCCATACTATTTTTTCAAAGGAACATGAGAGTTTTTGCTCAATCATTTGTCATTTGTTGTCTTACTATTGCTTCCTAATGTACACCAACTCACTGAGCCCATGGTTACCAGGAAGTGGTCCTGATATATCAGATAATATTCTAGTCAGGCTAAGCCAGACTGAATTTCATAAGTGCTGGAATCATCACCCTATTAAGAGAACACAATTGGAATAGAGCATACTAGTACTTTTTAAACAAGAAGGAGCTATTGTGTTCAAAATTTTATGTACTATCATAATGATCAAAAAGATGGATTTAGCTTTCAATATAAGATATGGTTATATATTTTGGGACTAGAGAAATGTCAACAAACGAGTAAAAAATTAGAAAAATCATAGAGATTTTAAAAGCTTTTTGGAAACATTCATAAATAAATAAATGTCAGGATAAAACAATCTCATGAAGTTTAGATAAGAGCGAAATACCTTGTACTTTCTCTGTCACACACCTTCTCAGAATCCAGTCCTTTAGTTAATGCTGATCAATGCTATATCATTAGTTTAGTGAGAACAGAAACCTTTGTGTACCACAAGGCTAGATCTTTAGTCTCTGGCCTGTGTTCAACACAAGGTGCACACTCAATAAACGTTTGCAAAACATTTATGCTATGTTAACCAAAAACTATGTTAACCAATATTTATCTTTAATGTCCATTAAAAAATATTGAGCGGAGACTACAGAAATATTAAAGGCTCTAAATAATAATGCCAGCATTATTGTATCAAATATTGAGATAATTAAAGCAAAAATTAGAGTATACTGACAATATAAAAATATAAATATAATATAAAAAAGTAGAAAATCTTAGTGTGCTATCTGGGATCCCTGCAATTCTTCCCATGTCTTACTGTTATTATAAAAACTCTGTTGTAACTAAGCTGCTCCATTCTTATTCCAAATTTCCTTTCTTGCTGCTGTACCTTTGCACACATTCTCTTAACAGTGCCAAATTGGCTTCACCCTCCGTGCCAACCAAGATTGATTGAAACTGGCTGGTATTGCGGATTGGGAGGACTACTCTGAGTTTAGAGGAGAAGAATGCTGGACTCTATTAGCAAGGTCTGCAAGGGGTAAAGCCACTCGTTGGGGCAGGCTTGGTACAGAGTATTTACTGCTGTCCTTCCTCTTCTTTGTCTGCAGTTCTTTCTCCCTTCTTTATACCTGTCTGAATGCCACCAAATCTTCAAGGTCTAGAGCACATACTATCTCTTCTGTAATGGCTTTCACACCCAGTGATCTCAAATGATCACACCCTTCTGTAACGTCCTATGCATATATTTGACTAATTTTGTTGTTGATGTTATCTTTATATACCTGAATGTCTTTTCTGAACAATGAGATTGCAATCTCTTTAAGAACAAAGATTGCATTGCTGTTTGTTTTTCCTATATTATTTAGAATACCACACATATATCCCAATGAAAGATAGACTTTCTATGTGTAGAGTTAACTAAGGCAGTTTTCCATATAAGGATACCCTTGCGTTCTCTTTTGAGGTTCATTATCACTAACGAATCTTTTTGATGACTGTATAAGTTCATAGAATTTTACATATTACTACAGTATTCTACTATAAATGTGTTTTATTTTGTAAAACGAGTTTCAAGTTTAAACTTTACAAAATTAAAATTTGTCATAAAATCTCATCTGCATCTTAATTGTTTTATCATTTTTATTGGCATCGTGCAGAAGAATTTTTCCCAATCCTTATTTTCTAAATATAACATATTTAAATACATTATAAAACAAAATTTCATTGCTTTGAAACTCTGGTATGTTTAGAACAACTCTTCCCGTTGCAAAAATGTTCCTACGTCAAAATTTGCTGTTGGTGGACTCAGTCTCTTTTTAGAGTCACAAAAACAGCACTTTTTGTTTGTTTGTTTCTTCTCCCCAAAGCCCCGCAGTACATAGTTGTATATTCTAGCTGTAGGTCCAAAAATAGTTCTTAATGGAATATTACCATTAATGTACTAAACACAAAATTAACTTTCCTGTAATTAGAATGCAATACACATACTTAAACTTTTTCATTCTTAATCTTTCTTAAAATTAATCCAATTTCAAGGCGTGGGATTGAGATGTCCTTCGGTGGATGCACCATCTTTGACCTGACAATGTCAACCTTATCCTTAAGCTTAGCCGAAGCTTCGACCTCCTGTGGGATGTCTTGTATAAGCACCCAGATCCTTGTCCCCAGGAGAAGGCTGGAGCCTTTCCTCTCCGTCCTCTTAATCATCAGCTTATTCTAGTCCTTCTAGTTATTTCCATTAGAACCTTTATCACCCACATTGTTCTTGTTTATTTACAAGTTTATCTTCATTATAAGTTGTACCTTTCTTGGAAAGCTATCCTTTCTTTTACTCTTTATATCTACAGTGCCTAATACTGAACGGATCATAAATAGAATAAAGAAATGAACACAAAGTTGATTTACTGGGTACTAATAGAACTTGCAATGCATGATGATTGAAGACAATCCTAGAGTTAGCAAATCGAGATTCGAAACTGTCACTGACCCTTGAGAGCTTTGGGAAATTACTTAATGTCTCTACACTTCAGATACTTCTTTTGGGAATAGAGATAGTACATCCCATAAGACTGTGAAGATGAAATTGAGAAATGCACAAAAATCTACATGCAGGACACAATATGCTAAGCAAAGAGTATGCTGTAAATAGATAATTTGGGTTGGTTTTTTTGTTTGTTTGTTTTGCTGTTATTGTTGTTAATATAATAACTATACCATTAAGTGGCTATTGTAGACTAAGTATCAAAAAGTGTATTTAAGGGAAGTTCTGTTTAACAGGCAGAGTCAAAACTCCACTTTCTCCAATCTCTCTCCTTGGTCACATAAGAGATGCGGAGATGGGGAAGATTGTGGTGGGCGGTGAAGGAGCTAGGGGGTTGGTGTGGGTTTCATGAGGTTTAGGAGTGAACAGCTTCTCACCCAGTATGGGAGATAAAGGCCTTATACTTAGACATACACTGAGACATGAAGCCACTCAGTCAAGTTACTGCATTTCTACTGTGTCTCAGAAGTGAGAGTTATATTTCAAAAGGAGGCAAAAATGAAAGTCTAGAACAAGTGGGAAATTAAAGGAGATAAATCACAGAAACAAAATATGATCTGAGAAAACTGGTCAGTTGAAAAGAAAGAAGATTAAGATGGAAAAGTAAGAATTGGTACTATCACAATGCCTGGCGTATATGGGGATGCTACGGGCGGTGAGTGTTTGCTTGTATTTTTAAACATAGATGTTGGCTTAAAGGATTTAGGGCATGACCACATGTTACACATTCATTTGAAAGGGTTGAGGCAGAACAGTATATTTGGATTTATTCTCTTGATCTAAATAACATTTTTTAATATTTTCAATCCACCTTTGAAGTGCTCAGAGTCCCTAATCAATCCAGCAGTTAATAAAGAGTGTACATTGATTGCCTAATACGTCCCGAGCCATTACTGTTCCTTTAGAACTCTAACAGACACCATGAGGGATCTTTCAGTGATCGAGTGGGTAAGATGATTAACACATAAAACAGATATGAAAGGTCTAATTCTGACATAGAATTTCAGTTTTTACTATTATTATTTAAACAACTTCAATTAGATATCTTTCTTAAATGTATTGAACAGTTTCCTGACTTCATAAACAGAAGATATTTAATATAAGTAAAATAGTTCCTAATAATTAGCATCATCAACATAAACATCACTGACTATTCTCTGATACAATTATAGCGCTCAGCTCTTCTTTGTAGCAGAAGCGAATCATTCATTTATATCTTTTAAGCACATACACATATTGAAGAAAACACTGATTCAAAGAATAAGGAATATATTCCCTTAAGTTAAAGGTCCCTAAGACGTTAGGGAGTTTTCTGAGCTCTTAAATCTACTTTAGAATATTTTTTCCATCTTTCTGGTGGTTAGCTCTATATATTTAGTTTTACAAAACCTATTACTTTCTTCTGTCTTTCATTCAGCTCTCTTCTCCAAGTTCTGATTCTAATTTGTTGTGTACTAGGAGACAGGATAAATGACTTTATTAAAATTTTGTCTAAATTAGGAAAGAATAAGTTCATATATTTCCAGTAAGCAAAGCTTATAAATGTTTGGTTATTAACTCTATTGTGACTTTCAGAGGTCCTTTTCTTTTTTCTCTGTTTTTTTCTTTTTGATTTCTGATTGTTTGGTTTCCAGATAGTTGAGTTTGTCTGATAAATTTCATGTGTGAAAGTGACATGTATACAATTAAAGTGTGTGAGTAAATGCAACACTATTTGATTCAATTTGCACAATCCACTTAATTCCAAAAGGGAGAACCTCTATGAAGCCTGTATAGTGAGGAAACCATTCAGAGTCAACAGTTCGGATGGTTGTGTTATGTCTCCTTTAGGAGATACTGAGTACTGGAGAGTGCCAGAAATGTACATTTAATTGAAAGACATCTGTGCCACACAAAAGCAAGTAAAAGGCATTTCAGGCAGACAGAACTGCATGTACAAACACACAGATTCAGGGGGAAAAAACTTGGTGAACGCAAGAGATGGCAAGGAATTCAGTTTGATTGGAATTGTGGGGACCTGGATTTGGCCACCCCAAGATATGTCTCTTTGGCATGATGATTATTTGAAGCTAGTTAGTTTGCAGACAGGAAAGCAACTGAAAACCAGAATTTACTTACCCTTTGTAAGAGACATTTACATTGTAAAGGAACTCTCCATCTATAAAGATATCTCCCTCTCTATACCAGGAAGGGGAGATGACCTTCTCTCTAGAAACTCTTAATCAATGCCAAAGGCAAGGACTTAAATCTGCATTTTGTTTATTGTGCTTGTCTGGTAACCTCCTGTAACTGACTTCCCTCCTCTTCCCAACGTTGGCATTTCTTTAAGGACTAAGCATCTTTCCTTAGGCTAGGAACTGATTGCTGCGCTCACCTGTGACCACCCAGCTCGAGACAATAGGCTTGCCCCCTGCTACTCCCTCTGAGATAGCAGACACACTACCTGCTGTGTCCATCAAGTGCTGTGCTGACAGGGCAATCTTGTGACTATTGTGGGAGGGACATTTCAATCATATGTGAAACATCCTGTTTGGGGGTATGTAACCACTCTGTGCACCCCACTTCTTTGGTGCCCTTTCTTCCTTCGGGAAGAAAGGCCCTGGGCCATGGTCCTCATAAAGCTTTGTTTAATTTTCTCTTGCTATTCTGTCTCATGTGAATTTAATTCGTTCTCCGGCCAGACGAACCCACATTAGGTAGAGGAAAAGTCTTCCTCCCCTACAGAATAGAGGTTAAATGAAGGGAAATAAAAGATAGGGCAGAGATGAGATGATGGAAGTAAGATGGATCCAAATGGCCAAGAACATGGAATACCCGGCTTGGATTGTGGATGTTACTCTTTAGAGCAATTATTCTCAAAAATCACTGTGTTTCAAAATCACCTGGTGAGCTTGTTGCAAAATGCACCTGTAATGTGGAAACAACATCAGCAAGATGGTAGCATGGGAATTTCTAGGGCTGGTTGCCTCCCAGAAACATCAATTTGAACACATAGCCATGCACAAAAATACCTTCACAAGAGCCAAGGATTCCAGGTGAGGGATTACAGCACCTGGGTGGAGCACAAAAATAAGAGAAGATGCATTAAAGCGGGAAGGAAAGGCAGTTTCACATTATCCCTGTCACCCCTCCCCCAAGCCCAGGCAGCCCAGGGCAGAGAGAGATCTTGTCCCCTCCCCACGGGAGAAGAAGAGTGAAGTGAGCACCCAACCTCAGTGCAAACCCTAACACCAGGCCTGTGCTAGTGCCAGGCAGGCTCCCATGGATCTCGAATCTAGAATGGATCCCATGGACCCAGGCTCCCAGCCCACCCTAGAGTCAGGCCAACCCCTGTGGACCTAGCCTCTAGACTGGCTCCTGCAGACACAGGATTTCTGGCTGCCCCAGTACAAGGCTGGGCCCAGGGCTTGCAGTCTCCAGATGTGCTCCTGTAGATCCAGATTTTGGCCAGCCCCAGCACCGGGCAGGCTTCCACGCCCTTAAGCTCCAGGCCAGCTCTCATGGACCTTACTATTAACATATTAAAAAGGCAGAAAGGTCACAACTTTACAGTAAAAAAATTACTATTCTTTGGTGGGGATATTGCAGTCTCTCTTCCAATGTTCCACAATTCACTGCTAAAGCTGAGAGCAGACATCAGAAAAAATAAGCACTATTTATTTTTTTCCATAGGAAGAAGTGACCTATCTTTCCTTTATTCATTCATTTGTTTATTCAGCTGCAATTTATTGAACAGCTATTATATGCCAGGCATTTTACTAGGTGCAGAGATTCAATGTGATCAAAACTAGATACATTTCATTGTAATGTCTTTGTCTGGTTTTGTGTTACTGTAATGGTGGCCTCAATTGAATGAATTAGGAAGTTTTCCTCTGCTTCTATCCTCTGAAAGAGATTGTAGAGAAGCGGTATGATTTCTTCCTTCAATGTTTGGTTGACTCACCAGTAAACACATCTGGTCTTAGTGCTTTCTGTTTTGGAAGGTTATTGATTATTGATTAGATTTCTTTAATACATATTGGCATATTCAGATTGTCTATGCCTTTTTATGTGAGATTTGGTTAATTGTGTCTTTTAAGGAACTGGTCTTTTTCATCTAGGTTATCAGATTTGTGAGCATGGAGTTATTCATAATATTTGTTTACTATCGTTTTAATGTCCATATGATCCGTAGTGAAGTCCCTTATTTTATTTTTAATATTAGTAATTTGTGTCCTCCCTCTTTTTTTCTTAGCTAGCCTGGGTAGAGGCTTATCAACGTCATTGATGTTTTCAAAGAACCAGCTTTTGCTCTCATTGATTTTCTCTATTAATTTTCTGTTTTCAATTTCATTGATTTCTGCTCCAGTTCTTCTGATTTCTTTTCTCCTTCTTACTTGAACTTAATTTGCTTTTCTTTTTCTAGTTTCCAGGTTGAAGAGTTAGATTATTGATTTTAGAATTTTAAGGATTTTCTAATATATGCATTAAATGCTATACATTTCCCTCTTATCACTGCTTATGCTGCAACACACAAATTTTGATAAGCTGTATTTTCATTTTCATTCACTTCAAAATATTTTTGAATTTCTCTTGAGATTTCTTCTCTGACCCATGTGTTCTTTAGGAGTATGTTGGTTAAACTCCATGTATCTTGGTATTTTCCAGTTATCTCTCTGTTATGAATTTCTAGTTTAATTTTGTTGTGGTCTGACCGCAGACATTGTAAGATTTCTATGTTTTTAAATTTAAGATGTGTTTAATGGCCCAGAAGGTAGTCTATCTTGGCGAATATTCCATGTGAGCTTTAGAAGAATCTCAGTTCTCCTCTTGTTGGATAAAGTAGTCTATAGACGTCAATTATATCCAATGGATATACTTACTAATTTCCTGCCTGCTAGATCTATCCATTTCTAATAGAGGAATGTTGAAGTTTCCAACTATGATAATGAGTTCACCTGTTTCTCCTTGCTGTTTTATCAGTTTTCCCTTCACATATTTTAATGCTCTATTGCTACAAGCATATACGTGAAGGATTGTTATATCTTCTTGGAGAATTGACTCATTTATCATTATTTAATGCCCTTCTTTATCCCGGGTAAATTTCCTTGCTTTGAAGTCTACTCTGTCTGAACTTAATACACCTACTTCTGCTTTCTTTTGATTAGTGTTATCATGGTGTGTTTTTCTCCATCTATTTGTGTCTTTTTTGTTTGTTTGCTCGTTTTGGAATAGTTTACTCATTTTGGAATTTTATATTCCTTAAACATTTGTAGAATTAAGTTGTTTGGTGCTAGTGCTTTTTTCTTTTTTTGGTGATGAAGATTGGCCCTGAACTAACATCTGTGCCATCTTCCTCTATTTTGTACATGGGACACCACCACAGCATGGCTTGATGAGCAGTGCATAGGTGCGCCCCCGAAATCCGAACCCATGAACCCAGGTCACTAAAGTGGAGCGTGTGAACTTAACCACTACACCACCAGGCTAGCCCTACGTAAGTGTCTTTATATTTAAAGAGAGTTTCTTGTAAACAACATGTAGTTGGGTCTGGTTTTTTGATCCACTCTGACAATCTCTATCTTTTAATTGGTACATTTATAATATTGACTTTCAAAGAGATTATTGATATAATAGGATTAATATTTACCATATTTCTTACTGTTTTATATTTCTTGCCCTTGTTCCTTGTTCCTTTTACGACTTCCACTCTTTTTCTGCCTTTTGTGGTTTTAATTGAGCATTTTGTATGATTCCATTTTTTCTCTTTTCTTACCATATTGGTTATACTTCTTTTTTATGCTTCTTCTTAGTTTCCCTAGAGTTTATAATATAAATTTACAACTAATCCAAGTTCACTTTCAAATAACATAATATCACTTCATGGGAAGTGTGAGTACTTTATAATGATAAAATAATCCTAATTCCTGCCTCCTGTCCCTTGTAGCATTTCCGTCATTCATTTCACTTTTATATAAGCTTAGTATAAATATGTATTTATATATAAGATATACACATAGCATACCTAATCAAAACCATTGTTGCTATTAATATTTTGGACAAACTGTTATCTGTTAGAACGACTAAGAATAAGAAAAATAGAAGTTTTATTTTACCGTCACTTATTCCTTCTCTGATGCTCTTCCTTTCCTTATGTACATCTGAGTTTCTGACCTATACTGTTGTTTTTCTCTCTAAAGAACTTCTTTTAACATTTATCACAAGATAGGCCTACTCAACAAATTCCCTCAATTTTTATTTGCCTGAAAAAGTCTTTAATCTCCTCCACTTTTGAAGGATAATTTTACAGGGTACAGGTTCTAGGATGATGGGTTATTTCTTTCAATACTTTATTTCACTCCACTCTCTTCTTGCTTGAATGAGAAGTTGGATGTAATTTTTATCTTTGTTCCTCTATAGGTAAAAAGATTTTTTTCTTCTGGCTTCTTTCAGGATTTTTTCCTTATCTTTGACTTTCTGTAGTTTGAAAATGATACACCTAGGTGTAGTTTTCTTGGCATTTATTTGCTTGATTTTCCTTGAGCTTCCTAGATTTGTGGTATAGTGTCTGACATTAATCTGAGGACATTCTCAGTCATTATTGTTTCAAATATATCTTCTGTTCCTTTCTCTCTTTCTTTTCCTTCTGGTCTTCCCATTATGTGTGTGTTATAGCTTTTGTGGTTGTCCCACGGTTCTTGGATATTCTGCTCTGCTCCTTCTCAGTCTTTGTTCTCTTTACTTTTCAGTTTTGGGAGTTTTTATTGAGAGATCCTCTAGCTCAGGGATTTCTTTCCTCAGCTCTGTCCAGCCTAGTAATAAGCCTATTAAAGGCATGCTTCATTTTTATTATAATATTTTTGATCTCTAACATTTCTTTTTGGTACTTTCTTAGGATTTCCATTTCTCTGTTTACATTGCTCATGTGTTCTTGCATTCTGTCTACTTTATCCATTAGAGCCCTTGGCATATAAATCATAATTGTTTTATATTCCTAGTCTCCTAATTCCAATATCCCTATCATGTCTGGTTCTAATGCTTGCTCTGTTTCTTCAAATTGTGTTTTTGCCTTTTAATATGCCTTATAATTTTTTCCTTGATAGCCACACATGATGTACTGGTTAAAATGAAATGCTGTCAATAGGCCTTTAGTAGTGTGGTGATGAGGTGGGAGGGAGGCGAAGCATTCTGTAGTCCTATGATTAGGTCTTTTAGAGTCTGTGCCTCTGGACTCTGAACTTCACAAGTGTTTCTCAGTTTTTTCCTCCCTCCTTGGGTAGAGTAGAATAGCTAGAATAGGCTGGAGTTGGGTATTTCCCTTCTCCCACATGGAAGGCTGGAGCTAACTGGAGTTGAGTGTTTTCCTTCTCCCAGGTCAGTTAGGCTCTGATAATATCTTGCCGGTTAAACTAGTTACCCCTGAGGGTAGACCTTGATAAGAACAAACTGCTCTGGCACTCATCAAAATGATTCTCTTTCTCCTCCTGCCTGAAATACGAGGGGATTTTTCTCTGATATGAGAACCTGATCAGGCTCCTGGAGCTTAGACTCACAAAAGTGTAGGGGCCCCCTGGAGTTTCTAACTTCCAGAGTTGTCCACACTGAGCCTTCAGTGATTTGTCTGTTACAGCTCTGATGGTCTTACCTTGGCACTGCTTCAAGCAGCAGTTTCTGCTTGCGAGTCTCTCCTGTGGTCAGCTGTGACTCCCTGTATTCACTAGTCTGTCTCTCCAATATTTGGGCAGTGGTTTGCCCTGTGCCCTCCCCTCTCTTAGGGACCAAGACGAGTTGTTGATTTTTCAGTCTGTGCAGCTTTTTACTTATCGTTAGGATGAACTGGTGACTTCCAAGCTTCTTACCTGCGGAGCAGAAACTCGAAGTCTTCTAGATACATTTCCTGTCTTCCAGAATTTGCCCTCCATAGTAAGAGATGTCATTTATAGGAGAGACTAATGGGAGATTAATAGGAGTGGTTAAGGGCTAAGAAGAAGTGTATTAAAAACAACTAACCTAATCAAAGCAATGTGATGTCTTAGTGTTATAAACATTGGGCAAGAAGAGAGAAGACACATTTATAAATAAGAGTGGTATGTTTATACCAAAGGGAAAATTAAGTATTTGTAAAGAATTTGGAATCAGAAATCCTGCACTTGAATATATCCTGGTTCTTCCATTGATTAGTTACATAACCTTTTTCAAGGTACTTAATTCTTGTGATTTGCTTATCTGTAAAATGAAAATAAACACAAAATTTTTAAAAGTCCAGCCTATAACATCGTAAGACCAAATAAGATAAAACACACAAAAGGATTTTGTAAACTATGAAGAGCATGGGGATATCATATGACATTATTAAACAAAGTAACTTATGAAGATATGCTTAAGCTCTGTTGAGCTTAATCTATAAATACTCATTGGTGATGGTTTGTTTGAAGTGTTTATTGTGACAAAAAGTGCAGCTATAAATTATCCATCTTTTTAGCATTTAATTATCACAATAAAATGATTAATGTTTAGAAGATTAGAGTCTGCACTTTTAGAACTGATTTTTGGTGATTGTTGAAATTCCTTCTCTGTGTTAACTTGTCTCTGGAGTGTTTTTAAGAAGTACCCAGTTTGAAATTTCTATCCAAACAAACCTACCTTTAATGTAGTCACAGTTTCATTCACTAAGCTAGGAGAGATAAACTCAGGTTTCCAAAAAATCGTCCTTAACTAAAACATAAATACTCTGGCTTTCCAACTTTTATAAACTGGGTCAAAATTAAATTTCAAGAGTGAGATGTTTCCTTAATGTTTCCTTAAATGAACTGTTGACAAGTCTTTGGAACATTTTGGTATTAAATTTGGCTTCCCTCACAATAAGGCTTCTTCTGTACAGATTGTTAAAATCTATTCACTACACAACCATAGATCCAGAATTTTCATTTTCGTTCCAAAATGTCACTGGAAGGGATTTTGTCCTTGCAAACTGCATAAAATTTACAGTAGAATATTTGTAAAAGCAGAATGCTGAAATAGATCTGCTTTGATTCCTTGGTAAAGAAAGAAGAAGGACAAGAAGCTTCAACTTCTATTTACCCTGGCATTAACTCAAGATAAGCCTTAAAATTACTTTTTGGTGTACAAACAGTGTGGTTTCTCCATCAAAAGGTTATTTGTTATAAAAGAGCTTTATTCTGTAAGACATTGGGTACATTCACTTTTTAATTACAGCTGCCAAACTCTAGGCCAGGCTGAGGTCAAAATCATGTCTTTTATGATGCTCCTTTTCCTGATTATAAAAGTAATAACAAGGGCAACAGAACCAATTTCTTTTCCAGAAGATTCTCTCAAGTTAACTGCACCATGAAAAAATAACCATAAACGGATGCCCTGATTTTGCCCTTTTAATGTCTTGAAGGCTCCTTTAAATACCACAGTGTGGTACAGAAAGACTATGTTTGGGCTAAAAGTAGAGTTGTGTTGTTATTGTTATTTTTGTTGTCATTCTTTTTCATAGTCATCTGGCACTCAATGAATGAATGAATGAACATATGAATGAATAAGTGAATGACCTTTTACCGAGACAGACTTCTTTTCTCACGGCCTGCCAGATGGGTAGGTAACAAAATACAGTTGCAATCAAATACAAATTTTATGCCACTTCAGTGCTTATTGCTGAGAATTATGGAACAATATTAGGAATATAGTGACTAAGCGTGAGAATTTTCACCACTTAGTCTTAATAATGAAACAGTAGCAGTCTATTTGAGATATTAAATCAATGTTTTTTCCCCCTACAGATTCTGGTTTTCCATGTCTCTCTACCCATGTAGTTCTTTAATTCCTTATTTCACAGAGGTAAGGTAAACAGAACCTTAAAAAAGTGCTTATTCCTCAACTTTGAGTCTCCAACTTCTTAAGTATACTTCCGTAGAGAAATGAAAGTTTTAAATATTAGGCTCTGTGGAAAGAGAAAATCTGTTTACAAAAAAAAAAGAAAGAAAATCGTTTTTCCATTCCCAAAACTTCCCATTACAAAGGTAGTGAAGCTTGAGAGTCTCAGCATAGGGTTTTCCTATAAATCCCGTGGAAGAGAGGGTGGAACAGTGTAAGAAAAGTCCCTGCAATTCAAAACGAAAAGATAATCCTTCAGTGTGGGGACAGGGTTGGGAAGATTTAGAGGAGATGATATCGTGATGCACAAACTACTTTCCCTTCACTCAACCATTCAACTCAACCCTGGAAGAGGAGTTGGGATGTTCCGATGAGAGATTATAAAACACAAGGAAGGCGGTGGGGAAACTGAAAGCAAAGGCCCTTTTCGAGCCTGGCTTTCTATTTGGAAAGCTGAGAGGAGATTCTATCACAGGGCACATCACATCATGGTTCAGCCAAAGCAGAGTGAAAGCGGACGTTTCAAGTCACTAAGCAGTGTGGGCCAGTTCCCTATCATCTGTGTGGCACACAGTAGACATTCTTAAGGACTTTCAGAGGGGATACTGAAATCTTGAGAAGCCTGGTGGACCATGACTTTCAGAGTGACACTATTGCAGGATACTCAGTGATATGAAGGCACCAGGGACCTCACCAGGGTGACAGTGTGGACTGAGAAAAGACCAGGTAACCAGAAGACCTTTGCTCTCCAACCAGGAGGATAGGCCCTCCTTGCCCTGTATCGTATCATAACATCTTGGTAAAGAACAAGGGAAAAGAAGACCCTTCCAGATGGGAAGAAATTTGAAATGACAATCTAAAAGACACTAACAACCGGAATAAATATTGGCATGCCAAGATTAAGGTTTGATTTTGCTTTTCCTTTTTTCCCTCTCCTTAATCAGTGAGAAAGGGTACTTGAGAGAAAGATGAGATCAGACACAGAAGATAAATCCTGCCACATTTTAACACATCTGAGTTGTAGTATGTAAACTCTGACCCGACTCCAGCAGCATTGCCCAGACATTCCTTGGCACTCCCCAAGTTCTGCTTCCACTCTTTGCCATGGGACTGTCGCAAGGTAGTATTGACATTCTCTGGCTAATAGTAGCATTTTTGCAGGAACAAGGCAACTTGTTCATTCTGAGTCATAACTGTGAGCACGCACAACAATGCTGTCCCATAAAAAGGGGAATAAAGGCTGATTACGCTAAACCATTTCAGTATCATTGGTTACAATTTTAAACACAATTTTATAAAAATGTAAAGATATACTCAAAACCATAATCAAAACAAACTAATGAAAATGTTTTGGAAATAGTTCAGAAAAACTGTAACAAAATGAAGGTTATTTTTTTTGCAAAATAAAGATGTGCTAAATTGTGGACATTATACAATGCTTTCCAAGAAGTGATTACATTAAATTCTAATACTTGAGAGAGTTGCAACAGCCTTATTTTAGCTGTTTTTGTGGTAGCAGAAAGCTAATTATTTTTAAGACAATTGTATTCTAGAGCAAAATACGCTAAGATAAATCCTAAAAAATGTTGGAGGCTTCCTTCCATTCTGCCTGATTTTCCCTGCAAATGCACTGACAGAAGGAAAGCAAAGTGAAAATTTCAGCATTTGTATAAATATAATTTCCTGAATAATTAAAAAAGTAAACTTCTCATTTTTTATTTGTAGAGGAGCTTTACAGGTAGTTTTGAAGTCTTTTCCTCAATCCTGCATTTGAATTATCTGAATAACGCACTTAGACTTGACTTTGCCAGTGAAAATAAAGCCCCAAAGATGGAGAAATGCTTATCTTTTAGATCACAAGTTCTTCTCCTGTAAAATTAAGAGTTTGGACTAGAAGAGAGCTAAATATCTAAATGTTTTAATTCTCTGATTTGGGGAGTCTTTAAAATCATCACGTTTGTCTTCTCTGCTTATACTGAAATCAGAAGAAACAATTGTACACACACACACATCATTGCATTCATATCCATGATATCGTCACACTTCAGTTATTTCCAACTTTGTAAAAAATTGTGTAAAGAATTGCTCAAGTTTTTGGTTTTGTAGGATTAAAAACAAAACAAAACTGAACTTCAGAATCAAGAAAGGGCCCACATAGCCATCTGGTGGCTACCAAGGGAAACACATCTGAATTTTCCCATCAATATTGTAGGAAAATTAGTATATTAAAGAAAATAAATCATTCTTATACTAAGTTAATATTTGTATGATTCTAAAGATTGTCTAAGCCATTTAAATTCATTATGGATGATCATTTTACAAATCCCCTTGTATATTACTCATATTTATATATATGACTTTTCAACCAATATATATATGCTATCAAATGCCAGGCTTCATAATCATATGAGAAACATAGTCCAAGCTTTATAAATAACATGAAAAACTATCTAGGTAATAATATATGAGCATATGCTAACATTGTTAAACCCCACTAAAGTATAAAAAGATCAGAGAAAGATTATATGTAGTTCTAAAGAAAGATATTTGCAGGAAAAAAATCTGCCTATGTATATCCTTTCATATACTATATCTAATTTATGTAATTGTACAAATATTCTGAATGTATCTTTTAGAAAAAGGGACTTTCTTCTCAATGTAGCTATTTTTAAGTAGTGAAATAAAAACAAGTTTATAATTTAATATGACCATCATGCAGTAAAAAAATGATTATAGATATTCTTAGTGAGATTTTGTGGGCAGAGACAAAACAAATGTGTAAATTCACCTCAGGAATGTATCTTTATAAAAAAAGAAAAGAGGGGCTGGCCTGTTGGTGTAGTGGTTAAGTTTGTGCGCTCTGCTTAGAGCTCCAGGGTTCCCCAGTTTGGATCCTGGGTGCGGACCTATGCGCTGCTTACCAAGCTATGCCGTGGCAGTGTCCCGCATATAAAATAGAGGAAGATGGGCACAGATGTTAGCTCAGGGCCAGTCTTCCTCAGCAAAAAGAGGAGGATTGGTGATGGATGTTAGCTCAGGGCTAATCTTCCTCAAAAAAAAAAAAAGAAAGAAGGAAAGAAAAGGGAAAAAGAAAAATAAATTAAGAGCTATGAAAAATAATTTGTATGGTATATTTTTCCCAAGAGGCAACAATAGTCTGAAGATATTAAAATGTAATAGATGTTCAAAAACAAATATGTGAGATTAGCATTACATTTGCCTACCACAATAATTTTATTGGTAGTTGAGTGCTTTGCTAGGCTTTCGTGGCATTATTGCATATGAGATTTAATATAATATTGGCTTAAATATGGAGGCTTGTCTATCCATATTACCCAGGTGAAAACCCTGCTTAGAATTGATTTTCAAATGTGTAATATTTTCATTCTGTATGCTTTCATTGTGAATTTTATAAATAGTGAAGTTTTCAGTCAATAAAGCTGATAGAAGCAAAATACAAAGTTTTAGTCAGACGAGGATACAAATTCAAAAGGCAATCAATCTGATAACCAAAGAAAACATTAGAACAATCAACAACACTTATTTTTCAACTCCGACATTTCAATCTAGAAATGTTAATGTGAATAAGTTCTCATTAAAATTCGTGACTTTTCAAATCATCCTGGTAGAAGTAACACATAGCTAAGATGATCAAGACTGGTTTCCTCAATTCCTGACTTCTAAGTGCAATTTCATCTTCCTCAAGGCAAGAAAAGATATGGAAACACCAATTGTTTTAAAGAGAATTTTTTTAGAGCAGTTTAAAGTTTACAGAAAAATTGAGAGAAAGGTACAGAGATTTCTCTATACTCTCTGCCCGGATGCATGCATAACCTCCTCCTATTACCAACATCCTCCACCAGAGTGGTACATTTGTTACAATTGATGAACCTACATTGACACATCATAATCACCTGAAGTCAATGGTTTACATTAGGGTTCACTCTTGGTGTACGCTCTATGGGTTCCGACAAATGTATAATGACATGTATCCATCATTACAGTATCACACCAAGCATTTTCACTGCCCTAAAAACCCTCTGTTCTCCACCTATTCATCCTCCCATTCCCTGCCATCAATTGCTGGCAACCACTGATCTTTTTACTGTTTCCACAGTTTTGTCTTTTCCAGAATGTCACATAGCTGGAATCATATAATATGTAGCCTTTTCAGGTTGGATTCTTTTAGTAATATGCATTTAAGGTTCTTCCATGTCTTTGATGGCTTGATAGTTCATTGCTTTTTAGAGCTGAATAATACTGCATTGTCTGGAAGTACTACAGTTCACTAATTCATTCCTCTACTGAAGGGTGTCTTGGTCGCTTTCCAGTTTAGGCAGTTTATGAATAAAGCTGCTATAAACATCTGTGTGCAGGTTGTTGTGCCGACATGAGTTTTTAACTCCTTTGGGTAAATTTTAACTGCATCATATGGTAGGAGTATGGTTAGTTTTGTAAGAAACTGCCAAATTGTCTTCCAAAGTGGCCGTACCAATTTGCATTGCCAACAGCGATGTATGAGAGCTCATGTTGCTCCACATCCAGGCCAGCATTTGGTGTTGTCAGTGTTTTTGATTTTGACCATTCTAATAGGTGTGTGTAGTGATATCTCGTTGTTGTTTTAATTTGTGTTTCCCTGAAGACATGATGTGGAACATCTTCTCATATGCTTAAATGCCATCTGTATATCTTCCTTGGTGATGTGTCTTTTAGGTCTTTGGCCCATTTCTTAACTGGATTATTTGTTTTCTTGTTGTTGAGTTTTAAGAATTCTTTGTATATTTTGGATAATAGTCCTTTATCAGATATGTCTTTGGCATGTCCTTGTACTTATTTTGTGTTCAATTTGTTTGTGGTTTTCTAGTTTCTGGAAAGTTTTAAAAAAATTTTATTTTCTAATGTAATCTTTTAAGTCCATATGACTATTGTTGCCATATATTTTACTCTTATATGTCTTATAAATCTAAAAATACGTTGTTACTTTTTTTGCTTTAAATAGTTAATTGTCTTGTAAAGAAAGGTTAGAAAGATAAAACTAAATTTTTTTTATCACTTATTGCATTCTTTTATTCCTTTATATATTTTTTTCAGTTTTCTATCTAGTATTATTTCCCTTTGGCCTGAAGAACTTTTTTTAGCACTTTATTGCAGGCGTACTAATGATGAATTCTCTGATGATTTATTTTAAAATGTCTCTATTTTAACTTCACTTTTGAATATTTGCTGAATATTAAATTCTAGACTAATAGTTCTTTCCATTTCAAAACTTTAAAGATGCCACATCTTCTGGCTTGCACCAATTCTGAGGAAAAAATGATTGTTTTTCTTTTGGTATGAAATGTGTCTTTTTCCTTTGTGTGTTTTAAATATTTTTTAAAATTTTTTCTTTAGTTTTCAGTAATTTGACAATGGTGTGGCTTGATGTGACTTTCTTTGTATTTATCCAGTTTGAGATTCATTGAGATTCTTGGATCTGTGTTGTCTATAAAAATTGCAAAATATCTCACAAATTATTTCTTTTTCTATCTCACTTTCTCTCTCCTCTCTTTCTGGGATTTCGGTTACACGTATGTTATACCTCTGAAAATCTCACAGATCTCTGATACTTGCTCATTTTTGTCAATTTTTTTTCTTAACTTCAATTTGGATAATTTCTATTGTCCTGTTCCAATTTCACTATCATTTAATAGTGTTGAATCTCTTATTAAACCACAGAATAGAGTTTTAATTTTAGATTGTTTATGTATATATATATAATATGTGTGTGTGTGTGTGTGTATATATATATATATATGTATACACCCATTTTCAAATTTCCATTTGGTATTCTCTTAGTATTTTCACTTCTTTCATGGAATACTTCATCTTTTCATCGACTGTATCCATCTTTTCCTCAAAATTCCTTAGCATATTTCTGGCAGTTGCTTTAAAGATCCTGTCTGCTAATTCTAATAATTAGATCATTAGGGAGAGCGATACCATTGGCTTGGATTTTTCTTGTTTTGAGTTACATTTTCTCGCCTTTTTGCTGTTTTGTTACTTTTAATCGTATACTAGACATTGTGTATAGAAGAACAGTGGAGATTAAGATATAATTTTCCCTTAGTTAGTTTTGTTTACTTCTCAGAGAGTTCAAGGTTTTTCTCTACCTGCCATTTAGGGTGGAAAGCTATCTCCTAAAATTAATTTGAACTAGGGTTGGGTTGTAGCTTTAAATTCGATGGACTTTGCCCATAATCAGAGGAATCTCCAAACTTCCATATTGCTACCCTTTTGATCGTGTCAGTATTTGAGATGAAAATGGATTGGGTTGCAGTTTCAGATACTTTCGAACCAAGGCTTGGGATACACATGTGACAGTCCATGATTAAACCTGATTCTCTGTGATTTCTTTCTGCTTTTCTCCAAAGCCACTTTCGTGGATTTTTTGGTAAGGAGCAAAATTTAAGTTTGCATTGGGAAGAGGCAGAGGAGAATTGTCAGGGAGAGCAATGTGTTTTATATTCGGGTTCTATTTCGTCTCTCCAGTCCTCCCTGTTGCATAAGCTCTAGATGATTCTTCTATACCTATTCTACTATGGAAGGCCTTTCTCTGTCCACTCCTATCTAGACTAGATGCCCACTCTCGGTAATGGCAGCTGACACCATGGTTCCCTGCTCATGTATGGAGGGCTTATTCTGCCAGGAATTTAATTCACTGAGCCTTTCTTGACCCAATGTTCTCTGCTAGTTGCATAGAAAATTGTGATTTTTATTATGTCTGTGTTTTTTGTTGTTGCCGTAGAAGCAAGAGTTTCTCACATAGCTCTGTGTCCTAAGAGAAATGTCATTTGTCTGTGTCCATATTAGACACAACATAATATTGCTCCAAGTAAGTGAGGTACAATACAAATTTAGAGAATTCCATTTATCAAAAGTTTAAAAAGAATAAATATGCTTAGCTCAATGGATAATTCCAAAAGCGTGTCTGCTTATTTTTCTTTGCTGTACAAATACTTCGCTGTCTCAGTTACTGCAGCTTTAGGATAAGCAGTGATAATTGTCAGGGAAAATTCTCCTCCTTTTTTCCTCTTCAAGAACATCATGATTTTTCTTGGCTTCTTCGCTCTTTATCAAAACACCCATTCCTTCAACTTGGTTGATAGAGGAATTGAAATAACCACATCAATTTATGTCATAGTAAAATGACTAAAACCCTAACATTTTTTTTAAAAAAGCCCTCCTTATCCCAAATTAGACTCAGATTAATGAATTTTCAGGTAATATGACAAAATGAACCAACATTCTCAGGCAAAGATCATGTGTATAGTTGAAATTCGTATATGTATTTCAGACAGTCTTTCTACCTCCTCATCTTTGCTCATTCACTTACATAAGTAAAGAGAGATTTCTTTATTCCTGTTTACCAGTAAAATCTTATCTTCCATTCAAAACTCAGATCAAGATTTAGTATTCCATGATTTCTTCTTCTATGACTCTGTCTCACACGTTCTCACTTCTATAAAATTTTATTGAATTTTAATTACATAATTTTATGTATATGTATTTTGTTCTATAACTCTTTCACACATCTTGAATGCTGTTATGAAAATTTCAGTTGCAAGTGACAGAAATCTAACTTAAAATATCTTAAGTATAAAAGTAAATGTGTTGGTTATATAACCAAATCATAGAAAACAGGAGTGGAGTACATTTCAATAACAGGAGCTGGAGTTTGGAATTCAAGCAGCATCAGCAGTCTCTCTTAACTTTTCTCTCAGCTTCCTCTCTTTGCCTGCCACCACCAACACTAGTCTAGACTTCTATTTTTGTGTTTCTGACTCAGGTACCTCTTTATAGTGGGGAACTTGTTTGGGCTCATATATTAAGACTTTTTGATTCTATAATAAAGAGCTGTTTTCTTTATGAAAATTCAAGGAAAGACTCTGATTGTCTCAGTTTGGGTCACACATCCACCTCTTGGACACTAGACACACTTGGACACGAGATGATATAAAGCCACCATTAGCCCTGCCTGAGATGTGTTCCTCTCTTTGTCTGGAGAATGAGATGGGCTGGGGCAGAGCGCTTTGATTGGCAACCCGCCGTAACCTATCAGACCCCTGAGGGTTCTGTGAAGTAGGCCCCAAATGTTGTGTGTGCGTGGGAGTTTGAAGTTCTGAAGGCTCTTCTGAGATTGTCCAGAAAACAGGAAGAACTCTGAGCAGATGAAAACAACAGCAAGCTCCTGGAAAGCAGGAACTCTAGCATGTCCTTTACCGTCTTTTTTTCCCTCCTGCTTCTCCTCTGAATGGAGATAGTGGTTTCAGAGGTCCTCTGATGATGGGAAATATCTGTGGGCTAAGTTTATTGGTTAAAGCTATCGAGTTTTAAAATATCTTCGTAAGAAATTTTGTTTTGTTTCGTTTTGCAATTTTGTTCGGGCTGAACTGAAATGATGCTGTTTTTCTATTTTTTTCTGACATTGGTGAGACAGATATCAGTGTTAAAAATCAGTGAAAGATAAGATGTTTACAGGGGTAATGTAAAAATATTGATTGAAACGGTTAAAGATTTATATCAATCAGTGATTGAAAATGGGAAGCCACAATTATGTCAGTGGTAGAGTTGGAGTGACTCCTCTTTTCTGTGTCTCCCAACCTCGAATGCATAATTCCAGGCATCATTTAAGCCCCTCCCTTTCAATCTTGGCGATCTGTGGAACTCCAGCCTTCATTAACCTCTGCTTTCACTGATCCAACTCTACTCACTTGTTTTTGTACCGCCACAAAGTAGAAATTTGATCATTCATTTGAAATCACAGCATAATGGGATGTTTATTTCCTTAATCATTTCTTATAAATATGTCTTGGCTGTCTCAATTAGGTTCTAGATTTTTCTATAGAAAGTGACATGCCTTCTGCTTCTCTTTAAATCTATATAGCACTGATCGTAGTTCTGAACACACAGTCTTTCAGTTAACGTTCGTGGACAGTAAAGAATCAGAACGGAATCTTAAGAACTTTCTGCAGGATATATCTTGTTACTGCTTTGAAGGTAGTTTAAGAAAAAAGCATAACGTTCGCTAAATATGCGTTTTTATATTTACTGTTACAGATGCCAGGTCTTCATCATCCTCCTTCGGGTCTGGAGAAGAATAGGGCTAATGTCAGAGTCCTGACTCCTCAATAGACAGGTGAATTTATGCCACTAGGGATGTACAATCAAGGGAGAGGGAAGAATGGAAGCGCTACTGACTTCTGACAACATATCGTTAAGATAACAGAGGGACCAGATATTTCTATTCTCACACCATTCAGGCTGAAATAACAATTTGGATCCTCTTGGAATTTATCTTGAATTCTTTGGAGAAAAATGACAGGATATAAATAATTGAAAATGAAAAGACTCTTTCAAAATACAGCCAAAGTCTACTTTGCCTGTCTTATCTGAAATAGAAAATAGAATCTATATATTTCCCTTATAAAGCATCTGTGTTGGGGTCCTTTTCTCAATTATATTTATTCTCAGGGTCCATGAAGGCTGTAAGGGCAGGAGAGCTGGCCCCAGTTATTGGGGCAGCAGTACATAGTGGAGACTGTACCCCAAATGCCAGCCCTTTATAAAGAGATTGTTGCAGGGGCTGGCCTGGTGGCGCAGCATTTAAGTTCGCACGTTCTGCTTTGGCGGCCCGGGGTTCACTGGTTCGGATCCTGGGTGCAGACATGGCACCACTTGGCAAGCCATGCTGTGGCAGGCATCCCACATATAAAGTAGAGGAAGATGGGCACGGATGTTAGCCCAGGGCCAGTCTTCCTCTGCAAAAAGAGGAGGATTGGAAGCAGATGTGAGCTCAGGGCTAATCTGCCTCAAAAAAAAAAGAGGTTGCAGCTGGTCTGCCCTTACAAAGATGAAGATGTGGGCATAGGTCTTCTCTTTCAAAAGTGCCCTACCCTACTTCTGGGGCCTGGCTGACACACTGGGTGAATTTCTCACCTTGTATAACTACGTTGAGTAAGTCCGTTTCTCACTAATTATCACGTATCTCCTTCTTCTACACCTCATGATACTCTCAAATTCAGGTCACATAATTCTTCCGTGTATAAAACACTTCTGGAAACATTGAAGAGACTAAGGAAGAAAAAGATAATATCTTGATTCCAAATATAGTGAACCAAGAAGACAAAACAAATTGACAGTGATGAGAGAGCAAACTTGGGCTTAACCGAAATTCCAGCCCAGAAAATGTTCAGTTTGTCAAAAATAAAGACACATAGATATCTACTAGCTCTTTTTATTGTAACGCAGACGGTAGAGTTTAGCCTGATTTCTGACTTAGAAGTCTGGTTCCTCTTGAGGCCCAAACACGGCCTCTTTAGTGGCTGATTCCCCTTTGTACCATTTTGACGACAAGTACTTTGGGTGGGATATAGTGATTGGACACATCTGATTATTATCAAGATGATATAAAAACCCCAAACTCCCCCTGGCCTGTAGGGAGTAGAAGCAGAAGAAAAAGTCTCGTGTGTCTACGCATATGGGCCTGCAGCAACCCTACCGACTGGCACAGAGTGAGATCCTAATGGACCATATGCCCCTAAGAGAAGTGTGGAAGTAGCTGAGAGAGCTGAATCCAGAGAAGGCTTGCAGTCAGGGTCAAGGAACAAGGAAGGAACTGGGTGGACCAAGGATCAAGAAGCTTCCAGCACCATGTACATCTCAGAAGAAGCCAACAGAGACAGAGGGACCCTTTACTGCTCAGTTGTTTGGCATTAAGAAAAGCATTTGAGGGCCGACCCAGTGGTGGAGTGGTTAAGTTTGTGTGCTCTGCTTCAGTGGCCCAGGGTTCATGGGTTCAGATCCTAGGCACAGATCTACATACCACTCATTGAGCCATGCTGTGGTGGAGTCCCATATACAAAACAGAGGAAGACTGGCATAGATGTTAGCTTAGTGACAACCTTCCTCAAGCAAAAAGAGGAAGATTGGCAACAGTTGTTAGCTCAGGGCCAATCTTCCTCACCAAAAAAAAAGAGAAAAAAAGCCATTTGAGAATTTTGATAAGTTGAAGGTAAAGTAGTGGGGAGGGATCCCAAATTAACTAAGATTGCCTTGAATTGACTAAGGTTAACTTCCTGTTACAGAGATTGAAGAATAAAAATAGACATTAAATTCACTACCAAAATATAAATATCCATTTCTGGTACAACTGATTTTACGGATTGAGAGTCATATTGAATACCCTTGAAAAGTAAATTTGTTTTAAGAGAACAGATAATCATGGCAGTTACTCCAGGTTTTAAACTTTTCTAAACTTTGAGAGCTTCCATTATTCTTGGAAATGACTTAGGCACACAGGGAGTTAAGGAAAAGCAGACAGCAAGGGTTCCAGAACAAGGGCCTAAACTCTCAAACTGAAAGTAGACATGCCCAGGCCTGTATGCACAGTTGGCAAGAGGGAGCAGCAAGAGGCCTATTTGCATTAGGGTTGGCAATGCTTCATGGGAGAACTGCATATTGATGAGGTGGTGTGCCTAGGTCATTTTCATGAAAAAGATCCCTATGTTTAGAAGGAGACAGAGGACAAAAGCTCCTCAGAAATTCATCCTAAAGATAAGAAAGTCACACAACTTTGTCAAAGGACAGGTTGAAGGGCAGAGACCGAGTGAAATTTTGAGTATACTATTTACATGACACACCGGTGAACAAAGTGGCTCAGGACAGTTAATTCTGGTCTTGGTGACGGTGGGAGACTCCGTGACACAGCTCGTCTTGATAGACACTTGGTGTCCAGCCAGTTGTTCCATGGGACACTAGTCACTGGGGTCAGTGGGAAACAGGGGGATTTATAGGTTAGGCCTACAAGAAATGTGAAATAGAAGATGCACAATCATGTCATAAAATATACTGTTTTATTTTGTAATACACACTTTTGGCAATCAAAAGGCAAAAATATCATATTTGTAGAAAATTAGTACTGAAATTTGTTTCTCAAGAGAGTTGATAATGAATATTTAACTGGTTGAAAATATTTGCTAACCCTACCGTCCACTGTGGGGCTATAGTTATATCGCTGACCACATAAAAAACAGAAGAAATAAATCTGATGAAGGGGCATCAACAACTATTTCAAAAAGCAGCAGTTAATTTGAAAAGATTGTGCTTGCAAACAAAGGCTGAACAGTCGTGGCTGCAGAAGGTCCATTTACTGATCACGTTGTAATGCGTGACTTTTCATAAAGATCAGATAACGGTTCTTCTGAATTAATTTTACTCATTTCAATTCCATGATTTCTTGTAGAATTATAAAATGATGGCTGTTAATATATTGGCTCCATTAGGAAAAGAAGAAATTTATAGAGTTAAATGCTGCTGGTTTTATATCAGAAACTAAAACTAATGATCATATAAGCCAATTTTAATAACTCAAAAATTTCTTCATATCATTTATGGAATCAATGTAGAGCTTTGAAATTTTTTTTTTCTGAAGTGGACTATTTGATATTATTAAGAATGCTACTGTGAATTCACTTAAGAAGATCAAAGTTGAAGATCACTGTTATAATCCAAAATACTATATTTTCATGAGACTCAGCATCATGATAAAACAATGTAATTCCTGAAGTAGAAACCTGTGGACCAGAAATATACTTGGAGTTAACTGTAGTACAAACATAACTCAGAATTGCATTTGTATTAGTTTTCTAATACAAATTTAATTGATTTCTGTAATAAATTACTGCAAACACTGGCTTAAAATAACATTTTTTTTTTTATTGTTCAGTAGGTCAGGAGTCTAACACACGTATGTCACTGGGCTAAAATCAAGGTGTAGCAAGGCCATATTTCTTTCTGGAGGTGCTAGGAGAGATTCCATTTTCTTACCTTTTCCAGCTTCTAGAGGCTGCCTACATTCTGGGCTTGAGTCCCTCTTCCTCCACCGACAGTCTAGCATCTCCTGTCACCACATCTCTTTCTCTGACCGCAGCTAGAAAAGGTTATCCACTATTAGGACCTGTGAGACTCAGTGGGATCATGCAGATAATCCGGGATAATCTCCCCATCTCAGGGTCTTTAACTTAATGAAATCTACAAAGTCCCTTTTGCCATGCAAAGTAATATATTCACAGGTTCCAGGTTAGGGTGTGGAAATCTTTCGAAGTCAATATTCTGCCTACGACAGCATCCAAATAAACCGTGATATCCCACCAACCCAAATATTAGCTTCCATAAAGACTTTGAAATTTAACAGTATCACAATTACAAATTACAAACAGAAATTTACAGGGGCCAGGAGAAAGCGGAAAAACCTTCCTTGAAGAAGTTTGAGCTGATAGGAAAGACAAGTGGAAGAAGATAAGCCAAGATTGTCGAGCTTTTAGGCTGTAGAGCACGATGCTTTCAAGAAACTGAAAGAAGGCGGACGTAAAGGATGTATAATGAGCAAGAGAAACAGTAGCATAATCTAATACCAGCAGAAGAAGCAGGGACTCAATGAGATAGGCTTTTTAGACTGTTAACCTTTTTTTAAATCTTTAAGTGCAGTGAGAAGTGATTTAAGGGTTTTAAGCTGGAGAAGTGTAATCAAATTTGGGGTTTTGTAGGATGACTCTGGCTTCTGTGGAAAATGGATGGGAAGGGACCAAAGTGGATATGGGTTACTAAAAAAATGGATACAAGATACTGTGGACTCATGATCTACTCCTAGAGCTCTCAAGGTCACCTTGATAAATCTCAGGTCTTCTCACACAAGTCTGTTTTTCTTTAGTGTCCTTCATCTGAGTAGATAACCATCTGGTTCTGCAAACCAAACCCTGGAGGAGTCATGCATGATCTTCCCTCTCCTTACTTCCTGATATCCACATCCCATCGGTTTTGCCTCCTAAATAGCTCTTAGATCTGTACCTGTCTTTCCATCTCCATGGCCAGCAGTCTAATAAAGACTACTCTCATTTCTTGCCTAAAATCGTGCAGTAGCCTTTTAACTGATCCCCCACATAGATTCTCGTCCTCTCTATTATTTATACTGCAACTGGCATAATTTTTCAAAAGCACAAATTTTATTAAAATCCTTCTACTGTACCTTGCATTCCCCGCGTCTCCCCCTTCACATTCACTCACACACACACACACACACACACACACATACACACACACACGCTGTAGCATATTTAGAACCCACAAGTGTGCTGGGATCTCTTGATAATGCCTTTTCATGGGCCAGTTTCTTAGTCTCTTTGTCTAGAATGTTCTTCGCTGTGCGTGGATAACTCTCATTCTTCATCATATCACAGATAAGAGATTAATTCTTCTGGGAAACATTTCCTAATACTTCGGTTTTTCTTACATGCTCTTATTAAACAATAATGTTGGCATCTGGACCCAAATCCAGGTGAATCTGATTCCCAAGCCCGTAATTTTAACCAGGAAGATAACCGCCCTCCAGCTCAGGTTTCTCTCCCCATTGTCTCCTGGTTCAAGAAACGCTTCACTATTGAATATATAGTTTACTTTCAATTTTATTTTCAGCAAGAACAAGAATCTAAAGAGCAAAAGCCTGATGAATGTTGATTACAAGAATGAATTTTCTGTAAAAGTAATTTAATGTCTAATAGTTTTTGTTTATACCCAAGTAGGTAATAAATGAGAATCAATGATAAGGATTTTCAAAGTTGTGCTTTAAGAGCAGATATACTAAGTGTATTCGTTATCATGAGTACTGTCTGGAAGCAGGACAAATGAACCAGTGACACTGGGAGGGCTCTCAACGGCCATTAACCTTCATGGAAAAAATTGCGAACACGATAGGTAACTTTGCAAGTCATCTAGCAAGGATAAGTAAGAATAAGTAAGAAATCTTCTGTTCTTAGAGAAAAGAGGTGAGATATACTAATGAGGCTGCTTCGAGAAGTTTGCATTTTCACTGTTTACGCCATGTGATCAATGCGAAGGGCTCCAGTCTCCAAGGCTGTCACCCCATAACCCTTCACAACGCTAAATTCACTTACATTTTTTTTTCACTTTAACAGCTAAGGATGTTATCACTTACGCTGAGGTCACTGGGAGGGTAATACTGCTCTTGGTGATGCTAATGAAAAGGTACAGTGGTGACATGAGTTAATCGCACAATTAGCACGCAATTACCAATTTATGCTCTACCGATGTTAACAGAGAATGGAAGAGAGCTAGCGTTATGTGTACTGAATACTGCCTGATAGAATATAAGGACAGTGCTTGGTAGTATGTGACATTTTCACGAACAGGTTTACTCACAGAAATAAAAAGGATTTAAAAAATGTATGCTTTTCCATATTTATTGGTCTGGTGCTTAAGAATGGAGCTAAGAACAATGATCTTTCTTTTAACTCTTTTCCCCCTAATCATTCAGGTTTCAAATACCTGGTTGCTAGGTTTTCTAAAAAAAATAATGTGCAGCTACAAAAATCGTTGTTTTATTCCTGAATGCAAGCTTCAGTTTGACTTTGTTTTTCTGTAAGTGAAGCATCATATGATAAATTAGAAGGACAGAGGGAAGGAATAGACTAGGCCACATGGACTCAGTTTCCATAACAAAATAAAATTTATTAAAAATAATTTTTGTTAGATGAAAGTAAACCTCTTTTTATAATATTTAGTTCTTTGACTTAATTTTCAAGATCTTCATTTGTATTTTATGTTAAGATTTTCACAAATCCCTGGAAAAACAAAAAGGCTTATTTTTTTGTACTTTTTGAATCAACTTGATTGAGATATAACTGACATAGGGCAGAATTAATTTATTCGAAGGGTACAGTTTAAGACAAATACACCAAATTTAAAACAAAGTTTACTTGGTGGCTCTTTGTAGGGTGGCTTCAGTTAAAGCTGGGAATTGATTGCTTCTACAATATCTTCCGTGGCATCTCTACACTACCTCTTGAGAGATTTTACTTGTAACACCAAGCAGAGTCCATATCTTATCTTACCTAGCACCTGCACAGGTGTAGAGTGAACATAAGGGGAAACTTTCTATCAAAATAATTTCGTGCTAAACAGTTTTCAACTATACCAACTATATACCCAACTATAACCTACAGACGTGTGCTGAGAAGGAAGCCCAAAGATCAGAGTGAAAAGAAGCTAGAATAAATGTCATGAATTCTTAGCATTGTTTAATGAAAAACGATGTATTAAGTACAAGGGTCTTGTAGAGAGTAGAGACACAGGAGTGAACAGGATGGACACAATGCCTAAAATTTGTTTCTTCAACTTGCTTAACATTTTTATGTTATTTGATGCCATGTACTAAATCAGTTCCTGCTTAAACTAACTGGAGTAGTTTCTGTTCTCTGAATGGTAACCAATACAGCTACTAACGCATTCTTTTCTACTTGCATGGTCCCAAAATATTCTGTCTTTCACTGAATTTGCCTTGACTGCTGACTCAGTATATTATCTACACTGTAGAGTACATATGGGGTTACTTCCCATTCCCATGGTGGGAAAAGCAACTTCCCAATTGTTTAGGAGCTGAAAAGAATCCCATTGTGCAGAAAAGTGGCCTCCATTATGCTTGCCCTTAACCTGTTTCATGCTCACAGTTATATAGACTGTGAAATAATGTTAGGGTTAATACTTGTATGTGTCGGGATTGGTCAGATCAGGCTCTCAAAGTGTTGTCGTTGGACCAGCAACATCAGTGTCACCTGGGAACTTCTTAGAAATGCAGATTCTTGGATACCACCCCAGACTTAATGAATAAGAAACTCAAAAGAGAGGCCCCCCCCCCCAAATCTGCATTTTAACCAATCTTCCAGATAATTCTGATGCGCACTTAGTTTGGGAAACTGTCAGTAGAATTATGCTCAGATAATAAACTTCTTATGACAAAATACCAAAGGTTTATTTCTCACCCACGCATGATATTTTTGTGTGTTACCTGGCTGCTCTATTCTATGATGTCCTTGCTTCAGAACCCAGAATCAGTGAAGGAACGCTGCTGCCACCATTCTAGTGGGAAAAATATATCTGGCGATTAAATGTCCTGGCCTACAAATGCACGTATTGCTTCCACATAGACCTCATTTGCCAAATCTGGTCACTTGGTCCCACTCAATTACAAAACGGGCAGGAATTGCTATGTGACATATTCCTGGAAGTCAGAGATAAGGAATAGTTAGTGAAGAGCTTTCATGACCACCACAACCCAAAAATCTGATAATCAAATATTTGACTCATTCTCTTTTCTGTAGACAAAACACACTCACTCTCTAGCCAAGGGAAATAAAACAAAAGTCCCATCCAACATGGCATCAAGCTCAAAGTCCACATTCTTTGAGTGATGCATCATAAATTTTAGAGTAGGGGGTGGTGCGTAATAGTCTTTACAGCAGGTCTGGATGAAGCTCTTCCTGATCTAGCCCCCTATGAAAAAGGACAAGATACTCTCACTCCAATAACCAATGGTGGAAAAGGACCCCCCATCCTAATAACAGTGTGTTCCTTCAGATCCTTCAAGAAGTAGATGCCAAGATGAGAATAAACGTGTAATTATTTTATTAGGGGCAACACCTCTGAGAGAGAATGAAGGATCCAGAGAAGACTGGGAGAGACATAGGAGTGTGATGTATGTCTGACCCTGAGTGAAGGAGAAAGGAAAGGAGGGTTGGGTAGAAGCATTCTAGATGACCATGCAGTCAAAGAAATGTTCAACCAGCCTTCCAAGGATTTCTGTAGCCAATGTCAGCTGTCAGAGTAATCCCATATCTCCTAGAAAGGGGCTGCCTAGTATCCCCAGTGTATTCAGTGATTGACTGGGAGAAGCCCGTGGGAAGTATGCTACAAGGGCAAACCTGGTAATGGATATCAAAGTGCAGCAGCTTTGTCAATCAGGTTCCCTGTGGTTGGAGGTCTGGACGCACATTCTCATGGCCACCACAATCTACATCTTGTTTCATACGGATATATTTCTTAGAAAGGTTGAGAGAGCAGCACCTCCATGGCTCCTGGGGACCCCTCTTCCTGAATGGAATTTCAGAAGAGGAAGGTTAGTGAGAGGAACCACAAACCCTGTCATTGCATTTGATCTTAAAGATGGAACTGGTATTCATCCTCTCTCTCCTCCACAATCCATTCTAATTCCCCTCAGCTTTAGTTATCACCTTGGCATTTATGTACTTGTGTAAAAGCAGCCTTTCCTCCTCCTGCTGATCAGGAATTGCCCTGTCTGATGATTCCTTTTCTTATCTGCAGGGCCCTAAGCACCAGGAATCCGAAGAGCCCTGGTCGCAGCCATAACCTGTAGTTCAATAGGAACCTTGCTGTGTTTCCTTCAAGGGTCTACCCCATTAGGGACCAGGACTTCCAAACCTACGGATGCCAGAGTTGTGGGGATAGGAAGCACAATATTTCTCAGTGGGTCATTGGAGTGATATAGAGGCCACTTTTTCTTCCACCTCTTGATTCCTGGACACAGGCATCTTTCCATTGTGGACACAGAACCATGTAGAGATCTTTGATTTAACAAATACACATATCCCGAAGGATGGCACCCAGTGTTTTTAGATGCTTCCTCTAACCTGGTGCTTCAGTGGTGCCTTTGGAAGGCTGATGCAATGTTCTATGAAGCTGGCTGCCTCTGGGTCATGCAGCATGCGATATGACCAGTAAATCCCATGGACATGGGCTGGCTCCCACACCCCTAGTTAGGTTATACTGGGATTTAACCCTCATCGACTAGGGATGCAGGAAAGGAAGTGTGGGCAGCTTCTAGAGGGGGCGGAGGGCACCTGTTCTCATGATGGGAGAGATTTCTGCAGCATCTTCTAGCTCTTGCTAGAGAAGAATAGGCTACTTCTGTGACCAGAAATGGTTTACAGGGTTATAGACACAACATCCTTAATGCCATCCAGCTAGTTGTCCCAGGTGTACCATGTATCACGTGGACCATGATCCAAGATTTCAGATTTTCCCACCAGTGTCCTGACATTCGTATAACAGACTTGCCAAGGCTGAACATTCAAATCTCTCTGATATCTTATAATTCTAAGAATCAGGTCTTCAGCCTTCCTTCCACTGTATCTGCCCTTCTGCTACAGGTAATAAGGGGCTTTTTGTAAGCTAAGGCTTACAAAGCTAAGGCTTTTTAGGCTGTTCGGCTTTCACACTTAGTTACTAACTGTTGATCAGCAGCCCTCACTCCCCCATCATTCTTCTGCATGATGTAAATACAACTTAACAGAAATAAGTGACCTCAGCTGTCCTTGCAGGCATTGTTCCCCCCACATTTTTAAGAATACCCGTATCATTATCATTATCATCTCTTCCATAACATTCCCCTCCACTGGGACCTTTTCCAGGTCACCTCTGGTGAAATCTTTAGCACTTGTTCTGCCACTGGACCAGGGATTTTCTCTACTCCATCTACCAACCAGGATGGTGTCCTCTTCATCTGCCGGGTGCCAGGTGAACTAAGCTTATCTTTTACTCTTTGGCATTAAAATATTTGAATCTTCCAAGTCTAGAAGTCCCCTAAATTTTGCTATTTCCTTTCACTTCTGCTTGTAAATCAGCAAAATTATTTTTTTAATAATCTTTTTCTTGTAGTATCTTGCTAAACGTAGCTGACAGCAACAAACTGTTTCTAATATCTACTTTCTGATCATGTTTCCTGGCACTCAAGTTAACTAGGTATTTAATCTGACTTCCAGGTTAATACAATCAACAGTTTAATGAAAGCTTCACTGACATATTTCACAGATCTCAGTTTCCTCACTGCCTGTGTACGCCTAGCCCTTTAACTATTCCCACATACTTTACAGGGTTTTAGTATCCCTGCAAAGTAACATCCCACTTCTGGTACCAATTCACTTCAGTTAAAATTGGCTAGATTATACTGCATTAACAAACGTACAGATCTCAGCTTAAAAACAAGGATTTTTTTTTTCTCACTTGTACTAATATCCCTAATGGAGCACTGGAGACTGCATTCTACGCTGTGCTCACTTTTCCAACCCAGGCTGAGGGAGCCCCCACTATCTGGATCATGACTGATGACCAAGGTAGGGAGCAAGAGAGCTCTGAAGGGTGTCACAGAATCAATTAAATGCTTCAGCAGACAAGCGGCACCACTTCTGCTCACAAGTAGTCACACGGTGCCACCTACCTGAAGATGTACAGAAAGCACAAAAGATAGAGAATCAGAAATATTCAGAGGATTACACCAGTAGCTGTCACAGCACCAAAATAATGACAGAGGAAAAAAATATTTCTATAAGAATTGAAGGAAAGCAGAAAGCTTTCTAAATTTTGGTGGTCAGGACAGTTTTTTTCTGAATATCTGGAGCTTTTTCATTATGCATTAAAAGAGAAGTTAAAAGAATATTCTAGGAAAGTGAGTAAACCGATACAAAGGGGTGGATGATTCCAAGCTTTATTTTTACGAAGTGAGAAATGCTGTGAATTTACTAAACTCCATTTCATATTCTTCCTTTCTGGGAACATGAAAATTATACTTCCTTGTTACTGACTGTTGGGTGGGACCATGTAGCTGTTTCTGGATAATTAAATCTAATCCAAAGGGACATGTATCTGTCTGAGGCTGAGGCAGTGAAAAGTCCCTGCATGCTTCTCCAGTCCACGCTGTCGTGAATACGGAGGCCTCTTGTTGACAGCAGAGCCACAAGTTTAAGTAGCCTTAATAACTGTCACTTCTTAGAGCACGGCTTCGCTGAAGCAGTCTTAATCTGGGAAGTATACTACATTTTGCTTTTAATTATGCCACTGAGCTTTTGCAGTTGTGTGTTGCTGCTTCACGGGTCTAGCTTAACATAATTAACATAGAAAAAAAAGCTTTAGAAATACGTTAGGGCCAGATGTGGAGATCCATGTTTGCGCCTTCTTAGACGTTTAATGGTTCTCTTCAGTTATTCAGATATCATTTAAAATACTGGAGCCACAAAGTTAAGTGAACCAAGTTTATTTTGTTTCAGAAAAAGATAAACTAACAGTATGTTGGTTGGTTTGTGAAAGAAAGAAACTAAAGGCAAAGAAACAAGTTAATGTATTATTGCCTTTATTTAATGGAAAGGAAAAGACAGACGCAAGAGCTTTTGTATAGGACGTGGCAAGAAGTCCATGACAAAGTGTCCATGCTGAGTCAGGCATAGGAAAAACTAAGATTATCCCGAGGTGTCATACAAGAATGTTAAGGAGAATGATTTCTCAGAAATATGAACTTTGTGAGGACAGGATATTTTAGTGAGTTCAGTTGAGATGATGGTAGGATGTAATCAGATGAAGATGTTCCCAAGAAGATAGAAATACAAAGTTGGAATTCAAGAAAGTCAGTTCAAAGAGGTTTGGGGCATGGTTAAAGGCAAGTGAGACGCAAATGATAAGTAAAAAATGTTTTTATGAGTGAATCATTGCATCAGAGGTTGAGGTTGTATATTTCAACAGATTGGAGAGGGTCTGGTTTAGCCACTTTAAGCAACAGAGATATAAAGAATATGAGTATGCATACCTGCAAAGGCTCTGTTGAAGCCTCGATTTATGGTGTGAAGTGGAAGCTTGCTTTTCTGATGGTCTTTCCAACTCTGGGGCCAGGCAGAGGTACAGAGAGTGGAAAAGTCTTTCCATGAACTGGTGTGAATGTCAGTGCCAAAGGTCAAGAAGTAGGAAGACTACGGTGTTGGTGAGAGCAGCCATGGATTCCAGGTTGGTAGGAATTCAGTGTACCAGAATAGGCTGGGTAATAAATTGGGAGAGACAGGGACATCAGGCATCCGAAGGCCACAGTGGAAGTGAAAGGACACCTCTACTAGCTTGAAGATCCTTCTAAACCATGTAAAATGTTGGCTAAGCCTCATGAGGGACTTAGAGCATCGCCTCTGCTGATGGGGCACGAGACAGGGAGGAGCTGGTCTGTGTTTACCACATCCTGCATGGTCAAATCTAAGTTTAGCAGAAAGGGCAATTTTGGAAAAGTCACGTAATGTTCTTGTTTAAAAGAAACAAAGTGAGATTTCTGGGTTCAAACATTTGCTACATCCCAGTGTGGCTATCACTTAACTCTTGATACCTTTGTCTTTGCATCTGTAAAACCGCCTCATAGGGTTCCTGTGAGGACTAAATGAAATAACACATAAAGTGCTTAGCCCAGAACCAGGCACACAAACATTTTTAAATGGATAGTTATTACCATTTGACAAGTGGTGGAGATGTCATAAAAGCAGGAGGAGTGTTTTTGGAGTATCACAAATGTATCTACAAGACTTGATAAAGAGCCCCACAAATAGTCACTGTTTCTTTAATTTTTTGAAGTTACCATGTTGGCAATGTAATGGGAATGTTAATAACCTTAGGCATAGGAGAAATAGGTAGACACAAAGCGCGTAAAACTTAGGGGCCACATCGGAAACCCCACTGCCCTGACTCTTGGTGTTGCCTAAAATTCCACCGTTCGAGATTTCTTTCCTTGATTTAAAATCTTTCCCAGGCCCCAGTGAAACGTAGATGTCCTTGGAAGAAATAAAGTATTAAGCTATTAGTAATTACAAATTCATTTCTCATAGTCAGTCAACCGCTTATATATATGAACTAAGGTGAAGAATAAATTGAAAACATAAGGTACTTCTTGAAGAGTAAGGCTTTGGCAGCCAAGAGGCAAACAACTGCTACTAGCTATCTCAGAATATAGGGAAAGAAAATGTAAAAAGAACCCCAAGTGTATTCTGCTTCATCATAGAAGGATAAAACATTCTTATAGTGAAAGCCAATTTTATTCATTCCTATTCATAAAACGTGCTGTTAAGGATTGGGGACATGTACACAATTAACTTGAAGTGACACAGAAATAAGCCAAGTATGGTACACATGAGAAAATCGAGGTAGTACAGAAAGAAAAACTGACAAACTCTGTTGGAGGGGGTTGATGGTAGGACTACAGGGAAAGATTCATTATTCCCAGAAAAATTAATGTTCAAAAAAATGAGTAAATGTTCACCAGAAAAAAAAGAAAGGCGAGGACATTCTAGATGGACGTGACAACAGGTGTAAAGATATAGAGGGAGGTGAGGGTACTGTGCTCAAGCCAATTCACTACTGTAATTTGGTTCAAGGAGAAGGAAGCTTTGAGTGGCTCTGACAATCAGTGGCACCAGGGAGGAACCAGGCCATGTCAGAGGGACCTTGCAGGCCAGACTAAGCAGTTTGGAGCTCATGTGAAGCTATTAACAGTTGTACAATAGGTGACCACGTCAAGAAATTTGTGTTTTTGAAAGCTATCTCGGATATTTTTGAGGAGCAAGGAATGCCTAGGTGGCATTCAAGGCGTCCAGAGTCATTTGACGTTGCCTAGAAAGTTCTGTGAGTTGTGAAATTGTTTACTTCTCCTGAGAGAGAGAGACCAGTACTAGTCTGCTGGGGCTGCACAAACAAAATATCACAGACTGAGTGGCTTAAAAACAGAAATTTGTTTTCTCACAGTTCTCGAGGCTAAAGTCTATGATTGAGGTGTCCGAAAATTTGGTTTCTGGTGAGAGGTCTCTTCCTTGCTTGTAGACAGCCACATTCTCCTTGTGTCCCCTCACGGCATTTCCTCGATGAGTGCACATGGAGAGAGAGAGAGCAGGCCCTCTGACGTCTCTTCTTATAAGAACATTAATCCTATTAGATCAGGACACCATCTTTATGACCTCTTTTAACCTCATTTACATCCTTAAAGGTCCCATCTCCAAATGCAGCCACATTGGGGGTTAGGGTTTAAATATATGAATTTGGAAGGGATACAAACAGTCCATGGCGGACCACAATTTTTATCAGATTTTCTAAGTGACCCAAACCCAAGGAAGTTTAACAATCATGGATATGAAAGTTAATTAAGAACTGGAGGCGGGGAGTTAGAAAATTAAGAGAATGCATAGGATAGACAGACTTTTTTTTTAAGTATTATTAATTAAGACACTGACAGGTTAAATGTCAAAATATGCTAGATGAGGCAGTCACTACTGTTGCCCATGCAATATCTATTCTCCCGTACTTTCTTACTGTAGTAGATTGGGAAAAAATGGCCATAAATTCCTCCCATCCCTATAAGCATTGTGACTGGGCCATCTTCCCATCAGGAAGTAGGATCTTCTAGCCCTTGAGTTTTGGCTTGGCCATGAGAATGGCTTTGGCCAAGGGGACATTAACAAATGTGATATAAACAGATGCTTAAAAAGTACTAGAGCATTGAGGCTTGTCTTCTCTTGCTTCTGGGAATCCTGAGACCACCATGAGAAGAAGCCCAAGCCTCCTGAAGGATGAGAGGTCACATTAAGAGACAGGGAGGCCCAGCCATCCCAGAGGAGGTCCTAGACATGAGCAGGAGACCACTGTAGATCTTCCAGCTTCAGCCGAGCCATCTCAGAACTGTCCCACCACCCCCAAAGAATTATGAGACACAATAATTATTATTATTTTAACCCGTTAAGTTATGAGATAGCTTGATATAAAGTGAAATATTGTTTATTAATACTTATTAATAAGGCTCCAAATATATTTTGCTTGGCCATCTGGCTACCAAAGATACCTTCCTATAATGTATACAGTCATCGGCTGCATAATGACTTTTTGGTCAATAATGGACTGCATCTACAACATGGTCCCATAAGCTTAGTGCCATATTCCCTAGGTGTGTACCATCTGTACCATCTAGGTTTGCCTAAGCACACTCTAAGATGTTCGCACAATGACAAAATTGCCTAATGACACATTTCTCAGAACCTATCCCTGTTGTTAAGTGACACATGACTGTAGCTGTAAATGGTTTTTCGTGATCCAGTTCTGACCAATAAGGCGTAAAGAGGAATTGCTGACGGACATTTAAGAGTGAAGCAATCTAAAGGGAGGTGATTCTGATAGTTGGCATGATCCTTTGGCCCTTTGCTCTTCCTTCTCCTTCCTGCCTGGAATGCAGATAAAATGAAGGGAGCATATTGTAGCCAGGAGAATGAGGGTCCCACACTAAGGATGGTGGGACAGGAAGACAGACAGAGCTTGAGACTGGATGGCATCGTTTGGCTACCCTGCCAGGTGGGAATTACTTACCTTCAAACTTTTTGTCATGTGAGAAAAATAAAACCCTTACTTTAATTCACTGGAGCAGATGAACTGAAATACTGACTCAGGATAATGAAAAAGGTGGAGTCACTGATGTGTCCTATGTTTCTGGCTTAGGCAACTGGGTGGACAACGGTGCCATTAATCAATCCAAAAGGAGAAGCAAATTTGGGGAGACGATAACTTAGAAGAGTTTTGGACATTCTAAGTTAGAAGCACCTCTGAAAAGTCTAAGAGACACTATTTAGAAGGTAGTTAGAACACCAAAGCTCTTATAGTACTGATACTTAGGAGAAGGATCTGGGTTTGCATACAATTTAAGAAAGCAATAGCCAATTTTGCGGTAGGGAAAATTGTTAGAGTGCCTGGGACTGCCCAGGAAGAGAATATGGAGTGAGAAGAAAAAAAGTCTATGGGAAAAATCCTAGGAAATACCAGCTGTTATAGGATGGTGGAGCAGAGTGGTAAATACAGATAACGTTTAAGAGGGTTAGACATTTAAGAGGGTTAGATGTAGACTCTGATGAACTTACTATAAGGACCAAAATTGTCCTTATTGGATTACCAACCCGAGGCCACTAAAGCCCTTGGCAAAAGCGGTCTGTGGAGTAAAACTCAGGAAAGCCAGATTATGGTGGGTGGAAAAGGGAATGGAAGGTGTTGACAAAAAGACCATAAATCGACTTGGTTAGTGATTCTTGTCTGTGAAGGACAAAACGTAAGGCAACACCAGAAGGGGACAGAATAGACACAGCAAATTCTGTTTTGTTTTCTTTCGAATTTTCTAGTTTGCTGGTAAGACTTGAACATATTTATAGCCTGCAGGGAAGAAGCCATTGGAGAGGCTGAAGACACCAGAAAAAGAAAGAATTGCTAGAATGAAGCCAGGCATAGGCAGGCAGGGATGGGATCAAGGACACAGGTGGAGGGATTAACCTTAAACAGGAGTTGAATCTCCTCTTCCTGTGAGAGCGTCACTATTTCTTCCTGAGAAGGGGAACCTACAGTTTCTAAAATTATCAATAGTCTTCCAGAAGAGCAACCTTATTCTCACGGCACAGCGTTCTGGAGAGAATTTGAATACATTTAATTGTGATGATTTAAGATTCTTGACTCTTGAACTAGCTCATATTAGTAAAGCAGCTGTCCTGAAAAGAGGAGAAGGTTTTGCGTAACTAGAGAAGAGAAAAATATGTTCAGAATGTATATACGTTTTGTTTAGGAAATGAAATTTGAAATTAGAGTGAGGCAAGGAGCGAAGGTAATTGAGCTGACAGGGCCAGTTAAACTCAGGGATAAATCTTTGACAGTATGTTGGAGGGCTTTTCAAGGACTGTCTGGCTTAGCTTTAGTAACTTCATTCCTTGAAATTGAAGTACGAGTGGGCATAGACTGTAGGACAAATCCATGGGAAAGCTGTGCATGATATCTGTCAAAAATTCTACTAAACAGATGAAGTTAATTAATATGTTATTTACTTATAACAATATGTTTTCCCAATACTTGATTTTTACAATGGTGATTAACTGATTTCTTTTCCTTTTCGTTTGGATGTCTGATATTTTGCAGACCAAATTTAAACATTCGATCAAATGTTCCTTCTGGATGTATCTCATATCTATTTTATCCTATAACATGAAAGCAGTGGGCTCTTTCTGCCTCTTTTCTCTACGGGAGGTAGTATGACATGGCAGACACAGCTTTGCCTCTGGAACCGGACCAGCTCTGCACTCGCCTGCTTCATAATTCCCATCTTCAGCTTCATCACCTGTGAAATGGCGTTAATAATACACGTCTTCCAGGGTTGTTGTAAGGACTCAATGTGTTAACTGATTAAAAGCCCATAAAACAGTGCCTGGCACATTGTAAGTTCTCCGAAAAAAGTCAGCTATCGGCAAAATGTGGTGATGATCTTTTAATGGCTATTTCATTCAGCGAACCTTCTACATAGGCTCAATATTTTATAAGGTGAACTTTAAGGAAATGTGGTTTAAGTTGCCATAACCAAGTAGATTTTAACCTACCTGTTTTTTGACATTTGATGAGGTCAATTTTTGAAGGAGTATAATAACTTGTAACAAGGCATCAAAAACAAGTGTAAAAGTATAATTAACTACATTTCCCCTTTCTCTCTCTTTTCTTTCTTCCTCCTTCCTTTCTCCCTTTCTTTTTTTCTTTTCTGTCTCTCTTTCTCTCTGTCTTGAGAAATGGAGGATGATTTTTCTGTGGATATTTTACTTTGAGTCCAAATAGGAAGGGAATCCTTATTAGCTGCCTTTTGATTTTTTAAAATCTGAATAAGAACTGGATCCAAAACTGATAATGAGTTTACTCCAAAAGAAGACGAACGGCATAAAATCTAGGTGGAGAGGATACGCAGAAGAAAAACGAGTATAATAAATTGATTATCTCAGCAAAGATCAATAACCTTAATGATTACTAAAAACAAAAGGAAATGGAGTGTAATTGAATAATTATGCTATAAAGGCCCTAACACAATTATTTATTTGCTTTCCTTAGTTTGAAAGTTACATTTTCCTTTTTATTTCTGAGACACGTCCTGGTTTATAAGTAAGACAACAGCTAGAGAGTCAGTCTTTTAAGGATGTCTAGAATCAGCATTTTCTCTTACGTCCACTAGATGGCAGGTATAGGATTCTGAATACCTTTCAGAAACTACGTGTGGGCTGCTCTTATTTGCAGCACTAGATGAGAAAACCGATTTGGTTCAAAGTAGGAAATTTTAGAACTAAGTCTCTTTTCTTTCTCTCCCTCAACTCCCTACACATAGCCCTAAAAAAAAGCAAAAGAAGGACTGGTAATACTGGTAAACGGGTGTAATGTTTCTAATAAGGCTTTTAGGTTCTGTCTACAATTAGAGAGTAAAACAACAGCCTTCTTGCGTATTTACTTTCTTTATTGAAAAATTGTAAAACAAATCCAGCAACCAATCTGTATTTAACTAGGCGTGTATTTTCACATAAAACTTCAAGATTTTTTTTTTTCTTTCTCCTTTGGGCACGTGCAGTCTAAAATGGTGTGTTGTCTCTGTGTAAACTCGGTCCTTTTATTTTCTCACAGGGGAAGGTGCTGTGGCTCCCTGTCATACACGGGGCAGATAGAGATTGCATTATAACTCGGTAATCGATTTTCTTTTTTTCTTTATGATAGGAGATAGTAGGGAAGTAGGAAGCTTTAAAAAGATTCTTCTTTTTTTCTCCACAGTTTTGATTAGATTTTTTTTTTCCTGGTTTGAAATGAGGTTGAAATAACCGAATTTTCTGGTTTGAACACGTGTCTTTCCACTGAGGGGCCAAGGCCCTGCAAATGTAAAGGGCCACTCTTTGTCACAGAGGGGTTCATTGCAGAGAAGGGCGTGTTCTGCAAAGACAAACAGGTCCCACAGATAGTTGCCAAGGGCACCGAATACATCTTTGCATTACACCTTGAACTAGCATGCTCATATCACCTCTTTTTTATTGCATGCATCATAAATGACCGTAAAAGTTTGCAAATCTTGCAGAGACCTTGGCAATCAATACTTCAGCAGGAAATCTACAAAGAGCGGGGGAGGGTGGGGAAAAGAGATCCAGCCTAGCAGTTTGCTTTTTTGGCACAGGAACCTTACGTTGACATTGAGAATTATTGAATGTTCGATTTTCACAGTGTCTCAGCCAGATGCGTAACATATGCAGAGCAGTTTCAATTTAGACGCTCAATCTGAAATCTTGGCTTTACATTTATATTAACAGGTAACGTAGTCTGGGGACATTCCTGTGGGCTTACTTATATGGACTTATTCTGGGTACTCCTGATGTGTGCCTTGTGTATAAAATACAGACTAATTTTTATCTGGGTCAGTGAGTGGGCAAGCAGAACGCCTAGTCCTCGAGGCCATGCCTGAAGCTTTTCACAAGTGTTCTCAAGCGCGTGACTCCCCAAAAGGGCCAGGCAGGGATCTGGACGTTGCTTTTTAGAAATCACAAGGTGGTGGTGGAGCCGCTGGTGGAGGGACACCACTCAATCCCTCCTCTGTATTCGATCTGCTGGTTCTACTGATTTTTGTTTTGTTTGACCACGTTAAATTCAAGGCATTAAAGGTGGGTGCCCCATGAAAAGTCCGACAAATCAAAAACAGACGAGGGTGCAAGAGCCCCGGGATCGGAGTCACAATCCACTACAGCTCCAGGCCGGAGGGGCCGACCTCGCTGGAGGCTACTGCGCAGGGTTGGAGCACATGAAAAGGCTCGACATCCCCCTTCCCAGGGGCAGGAGCCTGCCTCTTTATAGCTTCCGCAATCAGTGCCCTAGCTTAGGGCTGTGCCAGGGAGCAAAAGGACTGTGCTTTCCTTGAAAGAGACAGGACGAGCAAGCAGTGAGTGGCTGGCGGGGAAAAAGCCCGCAGCCCCGCACGGGAGGCCTGGATGGCTTCAGGCTGCTCCCGCCTGCCCTCCCCCCAACCCCCCGCCCTGCTGGCCGAGCCCTTCCCCGGCTTCCAGTCCCAGTGACCTGAATCCCGGCCTTCCTTTCTGATGCATAAAACATTCCGTGGCCTGCAGGGAGTTTTTGAAATTCTGGCGGAGGCTGCTTTACCCGTAGTTTCGCCCCCAGGGTCAAACACAGCCCCCACGGGCCAGTTCGAGGATGCGCTGAGCGCAGCTCCAGACTCATTTCACCTGAGTCCCCGGGGCCGCTTCCCGCCAGCGGTCCTTCACAGACTTTATAGGCTTGGAAGGGGTCCCCGGGCTCGGCCCAAATCCAGGAAGGACCGGCAGGTGGAGAACTGTATGAGTTTTTGATCTTTTTCTTTTTTTTTTCTCCTGCGCGCAAACGTGCGTGAGGGTGGGCGGTGATGGCCATCCATTGCGCCCGCGCCGGGCGGTGGCCGGCTCCAGTGTGGGCGCGCCGGCGATCCGGGGAGCATCCCGTGCGTAGCCAGGTCAGAGAGGTGGGGCGCCTGGACGCGGAGAGGACACTTCCCGCTCGCGTCCTGTGATGGTTTGATGTAGGGCGAGGGGCGTGGAGTTGCCCATGGGAAAGAGGGTCTCTTTGGGTGCTTATACCTGGAATACCTTTATTCTTGAGGTTCTGCGCGCCTGCCCGCGCACTCCCCACCTCCTGAGCGCTCTGCCCAAGGCCATTGCTTTTAATTGATAGTATCAGAACCGCTCGAGGGGAAAACCTGGAATTCTTATCAAGACGATCTGGTGGCCTTGGGGAGAAGAAGAAAAAATGGTGTAAAACAGATGAACAAAGCGGAAAGCAAAAAGCACAGGCTAAATGATACATTTAACAGGAAAGTGAAGTAAAGGTGTTTTTGACGCCACATTTTCTGTGTTTAATTTTAGGTTAAAAGAGCAGATGTGACCTAAATACATATGTGTATAATTTCCCCCTAAACGCTAACTATTGAAACAGAACTTCATATCTTCTGTGACATTTTCCCTAAAAAATTATCCTGATCTCTTCCTTCTCATCGTGCCCCACCCCGCCACAATGCATCAGAAGACAGCTCTCCTTAGAGCACAGCTTTCATTTTCAGCATCATAAACCCATGCCATGAAGAATCGTAATAAATTAGTTACAGGAACAATATAAGTGATGCTCTAAACCTTGGTCAATTGGCATTGGTTGATCTAGTAAAAACTGTCCAGACAACTCCTCACACCTTCCTTTAGCACTTAACTTCGCTTCTCTGTCTATTTATTTATTTAGTCATCTGGAACCACTCCCTTCTTGCTGTCGGAGCGGAAGGACTGGCAGTGTTACATAAACTCTCAGATATTTCTCTTAGTGGAACAAATGCAATGCTTCCTTTAGATAATGAATAAGTCTTAACCGAGTTTATACTTCCTTGAATGTACTACCATTTCTCTCATCACCAGTCAAAAATTCTCTGGCAAAGTTTCTACGTGTTGTGCCAAGATAATTTTGCACACACAACATGCGACCGTCGTTTGCTGGTGGATCAGGGAACCTACCACACATCGATGATGAGGTGATTATCCAAAACTGAACCCACTGACATCGAGGTTAAGAGTGACATACCTAAACTGAGACTATTGAATTAAAATATGGTTTCTCTGCTGGGCACAACAGACGTCAGGTGGCATTAAAGCTTCCGTGTAAGGGAATGGAGAATTTCTGTCTTCAGACTTTCAGCATTTTATGGGAATTATTTATGCGTTATGGGAATATATTTATATTTTGGCATATAGTAAGACGACCTTCATTATCCAAGTATGTGGAAATATTTTTAAAGGGAATGTCGACAGGTGATCTTTAAACAAGACAGGTATGAAAGATTTGCATAATAAATAAAGCCCGTTAATTGTTACTCTTCCGCTTCAGTTGTCTCTGGAGGATTTCCAGAAGGCGACCTGGAGAGAGACCACTTTCGTGACACAGGTTTGCAAACCGCATGGGCAGCAAGGACCCAAAGAATGTTTTTTTCTCAAGAAGGTCGATTTAAAGAAAATAGTACATGATCTCTCCCCTTTGTTCAGATTTCTAAAACAACCAACTGCTTGTTTTTAAAAGAGCCTTTCAGCAAGAGATTCAGAAGGAGGAAACCGAGAAAGTTTAGTAAACCCGATCTAAAGAGCAAAAGAGAAGATACCAACCCTTTGATCTCCCTGGCATTGTCATTACAGTCTTAAAATAACCACCAACCCCCTGGTCGGAAAAGAAAAACCTTACGGATTAAGTAACTATTTATCTCCTGAGGATAATTACTTGTTTGACCTGCAGTCACTCATTCCTGAAACCACGAAGTTAAATTGTTGAGATGTTTTCAAAAGCCACGACTTCAGGCTATATCGTTTGGTTAACAAAGCCTGATCGAGTTGACCCGCGCGTCTCTGGATGGGTCAGAGCATCATTTCCCGAAGTCTAGAGATTGAGAAGGGGCCCAGGGTATGGGAGGGAGAAAGGACGCTTCTATCAGATACAAATGTAAAGCTGCTAAATGACTGAAGCCACAGGTGGCTGGGTTGGCCGCGGGCGGAAAAGGAGTCTCCTCTTTCTTCCTGGAGCTCTTGCTAAGTGGTCACAGCGTCAGTGCAGAAGTTAACCTCAGCGGCCCAAAGTGCGGTTTAATGAAATGGTTTTCCGCTAGTGGTGTGGCCGCAGTGCTGTTCCTAGGAACCTATTTAATTCCCCTTAACAATACTTCCGGCCTTTTTCTGGACCTCATTGGCTCGGAATTATATCTGCCTTCTGCGATCAGCAGGTTTGTCTCCGCCACCGCTGTCCAAACGCACTGCCCCCGGGTTGCCACTGGCCTAGACCAGACGGGACCCGGGGCGGGGGCGGGGGACGGTGCCGGCGCCGCCGGCCCGCGCTGGGCCTCCGGCCGTGGGTGGGGACCCTGGCGGGGCTCCTCGGGGTGCGGGAGGCGGGAGCGAGACGACTCCGGCTGCAAATGGTCAAGCCGCGTGCAGGTGGCGTTCCCGCCTGGCGGCCTCCGGGCAGCCCCTGAGAGCCGCTCGGGCCAGCAGAGGCCGAGGTCTGGGGACTTGCTGGCCCGCGCGCCGGTCGCCCTGGGGCCTTGGGAACTGGGAAATGAGCGCGCCGAGGCGGTGGCGGCCTCGCTGCTTTCAGTTTTCATTGAAGCTGCTGGTTACTGTTTAACATCCCCACCCACGTTTCAGTTTGTTTAGTAAATCGATCGGACTGTGCGAGTCAGGCCTGTGCCTTGTCGCCATTGAGCAAAGCTCATATTCTCCCAGCATATGGTCTAAAGTCTCTTGAAAGGGATCGGGAAAAACAAACAAACAAACAAACAACATCCTCAAGCCTCCTCTCCCCGATCGCCCAGCCCCACCCCCACCTTCCACCCCCACCTCCCACCTCCGAGCCCTCCGCCGACTTCCCAGGCTCGGAAAAGTGCGGCACAGGACAGCGCTGCCGGGGCGGGCGGGGGCCCTGCGGCGGCTGCTGGCGATGCTGCGGCGGCCGCGCGGCTGACGGCGACGCGGGAGCTCCGGGAGCCGCTCCGCGCAGGTAAGTTTCCCGGCCGCTCCCCGCGCCCGGGGCCGCGCGGGAGGAGTCTGCGTCCCCCTCAGGCGGCTGAAGGAGGGGCGCCCGCCCGGCAGGGGCTGAGCTTCAGGACCCCCAGGCCAGGCAGGGTTGAAAGCAGACACCTCGAGGCCTCCCGCAGCCTGCGCTGGAGGGCAGAAGAAAGGGCTGCAGGAGAGGCGGCGGGGGGCATGCGCAAAGCTTTCGCCCAGGAAAAGTAAAGTAAAAGTTGGATTTGTTCGGGAGAGAAAGCTTTGGTGTGTGTCGGCGGGTCACGTGGTGGCCGGGTCTCTGGGGGCTTTGGTGAAGTGTTTCTGTGGCCTGGGGCAAGGCTGGGGCGTCTGGATAGCTCTGGACAGCAGAGGTTCGTGGGGAGGGGCTTGGTCCTGGAGCATCACCCCAAGGCTTTGCTCCAGTCTCAGCTTCTGTCGCTTCTCTCGTAGATACACTTTGGGAGTGGGCATCGTCTGGTTATACTGCTCGGGGAGACCTATGAATATAATATGTTCATTCATATATATATATATCAAGTACATATATACATACACATATATCATTCTCTTTAAACCGTTTTAGCTTCCTTTGGGAAGAAATGTCCTTTGGAAGTTGTTAAAACAGTGTGCCAGTTAAGCCATTCCATGTCTAACGGGAATAAGGCAGCACGTGACAAGATCTTTGAATTGAGTATAAAATGTGCTTCATACCTGATATGCTGTGTTTCTAAAGCTTGCTCAAAACAGAGGACCCCTGTCTACCATGCAAACCATCTTCAGTAAACTTCCATTTCAAGGGCTAGAGTGTGCAGAATATAGCAGCTCTAAAATTAACGGGATGTCCAGAAAACTAAACACCTTATTGATAGCAGCATTTCCTATTTTTGTTTTGTTGCTTTCTCTAGCTTTTCCATTCATTTTACATGTATCTTCTCTTTCTTCATCATTAAAACATTCTTCCCCTCCAGCTATCACCATTGTTCCATGCTAATCCTGCTGTCCCCACCCTCTCACTACATTTCCCTCTATTTTCCTCTTCTGTGGATGCTCTCAGTCAAGCCACATGGTGTATTTACTGCGCGTTTGAAGTCAGTGGCCAAGTAGAGTTGGGCTCCTCTCTGGTACCATTTGGGGGAGGGTGGGGGAGAGGGAGGTGACAGTGGTGGTAAAGACTGGTTTTTCACTTTTCAAAGTGGAGTGGAAATTGAGAGCCATTTGTTCTCTTCTCATTCCTCCTGAGCTCCGTTTACAGGCCTACAAATATGGAATTTTTCTCAACATGCTTTATGGAGGTAGTACAACCTTTTTACTAAATAAAGTGTGTCTCTTAAGACCTCATAAGCACTTTGTTCTGCAATTATGATTATAAGCATATAGGACACCACAAGTTAATTTTGAGGATTGCTAAGATTTTTTTTAATACCCGCATGCAAATAAGTATTTATTTTTGAGTTCCCTGTTTCTTTTGAAACTTCTTGTTATTTCTATGAATTCCAAAAGCACTACTTTCTTATAAAGCAACTTGAAAATTATAGCAAAATATAAAGTGAACCCCTTTCTCTATTCCACTCCGTATGTGTACCCGCCATGGATGGTTGCGTTTATGTCCCTTCGTGTGTAGAACCACAGGAATTTTTCTTTCATTATTTCAAAAAATTGGATAATGCTTCATATCAGATCAGTGTTTCAAAATTTATTTTTCACTTAATGGTTTTGAAAAATTTCTCTGTCAATATGTGAAGATTCCTTTTTTGATGTGTCTGCACAATATAGCCAGCCGACATCCCCCAGAATCTTCACTTGAATTTTCCAATTTCTTACTATTACAATCAGTGAGTCAGTGAATATCTGTGTACATTATCCTTGCGAGAGTACTACAGAAGATTTATTCTGAGAAAAGAATTGCTGGTTCCAGGGGGATGTTCTCTTTGAATTTGATAGACATTGTAAAGAGAGCCTTCCTGAGTACCCACAGGATATTTACCCTGCTCTTGCCAACAGTGGATAATAATGATGTGTTTCGAATGTTGCCTGTCTGATTGTTGAAAATTGATTTCTTATTATTGGAGTTTAATATCTGGAAATGGGTGTGGCCTGGTGGCACAGCTGTTAAGTGCCCACGTTCCGCTTCGGTGGTCCGGGTTCGCAGGTTCAGATCCCGGGTGCGGACATGGCACCGCTTGGCAAAAGCCATGCTGTGGTAGGCGTCCCACGTATAAAGTAGAGGAAGATGGGCATGGATGTTAGCTCAGGGCCAGCCTTCCTCAGCAAAAAGAGGAGGATTGGCAGCAGATGTTAGCACAGGGCTAATCTTCCTCAAAAAAAAAAAAAAAAAAAACCAAAGAAAAAATATCTGGAAATTATATAAACCAGTCTTGAAACATCTGATTTGAAGAGTTTGAGAATTTCGCATAAGAAATATATTGAAGTGGAAAGAGAATTAAATGCATTTCAAAATACTGTCTTATTTTGAGCTTATAAAAGCTGTCACTGCATTAGTTACTCTCTATCCATTTACTGAATGGCTAGAGATACTGACGCATAAGTGAGAATTTCTATATTGCAAATAAGTGACAATGGTGTGCCTAGTAGTTGCTATTGTGATTTTAATGTTAACAATACATATATTTTAGCTAATCCTCGCTGAATCCTGAATATGTCCTACGTACTGTCGTAAACCATTTATATGTACTGTTTCTTTTAGATTCTTTAAGTAAATTTGTATACTTCATACTAATATATTCCCCGTTTCAGATGGGAAAGTGAAGTGGACAGAAATTTAAGAACTTGACTAAGGTCACACATCTACGGGGATAAATCTGGGGATTCAAATCCAGGCACTGTGGCTCTAGGCCATGAGCGTAACCATAGCTGTTCCACGTGGTCATGGGCTGCTCACTGCACAGGGGTGCCCAGCTGAGGGGGAAGCGAGGACTGAAACCTTGACCCGACCCCACAGGTCAAGCCATGAACCTTTGCTCTTGTCTGGGTGTTCCCCGGGGAAGGCACTTTTTAGGTCGCAAAACGCCTGTAAGGGCTAGTAGCACCTCTGCTTCTGCTGTATCGGGAGCTACATGTGTACATATTGGGTAGTTTATGTAAGTACCTTTGGAACTCAGTACTATCTTGCCCGTTCATTATGGGTACACCTTAAAGAACGCATCTGCCTATACTTCCTGCCTTGTATTTAATATATGATTACATAATAGCCGTCTACGTGGGAGAATTAGCTCATAGCCTCTGTTGTTGTGTTGCTGTGAAAACCTTTGGTTTTATCAAGACGGTTTTCTGGAGAATGCATGAGTTCATCTTTTTTCTTTTTTTCGTGATTCTCTTAACACTTTGGGGATGTGAAGGTCTTTGAGGATGAGGAGCTCATGGCGCATAAGCCAAGAGAGAAGGCTTTGTTATCACATAGCGAGGTTTATATGCTTGCCCAGCTATTTACTAAAAGGGGAACACAGGGGGACTTGGGTAAATTAACCTCTTTGAGGCCCAGTGTCTCCATTTTTGAAGTGCATCTAATTATAATACCCATGGCATAGGATTGGGATGATGATTATGTATGTTAACGTGAAAACAATGCCTGGCATATAGTGAGCACCACCTGGTACGTATTGTTGTGACAGAATGAGATAATGCATCTAAAACACTGCTTGATTTATAGTAAGTTCTTCATAAGTGTCACTTGTTTTTATTGACCCTATCTCTAGATAAATTATATTTACATACACAAATTGCAAAAGACTTCAAGAGACTATGGACCCCTCGAGACCTTGCCAAGCCCTTGAATAGGCCTCGGAGATGCATTGATGAATAAGATAGACATAGCCCCTGACTTCATGGAGCTTTTAGCTAAGTAGTGTAGACAAGGATCGCCCTGAATATAGTCCAATGGTTAGAACATGGGCTTTGGAATTGTTAAAACCTGTGTGTAAACCTTAGTTCTGCCCTTTGCCAGCTGTGTATCCTTGAGCAAGTTGCTTAATGTTTCTGTGCCTCAGTTTAAAAAGTTGTAAAATGAGAGTAACAGTCCTTGCTCTCAAAGTATATGTGGATTAATTCCTGTATTATTTAAATCAAGCATTTTATTTGTTGACTGTTTGATGCTTTCTTGGCACACTATTTCACTATAGAAGAATCACATTTATATCTGATAGCAGAAAGTCAACACAGACATCTAGGCCTAGTAATTTAGTGCTTTTTAATATTTGGAATCTGTGAGTATTGTTCCTCTAGGCTTGCATACTGTCTTGTGCTTTGCTTGTGCTCTTGGCTTACTGAAGATTACAGAATCTGTCCCATTTTTTTTTTTTGCATCATCTTGTTTTAGGCGTTAATGGCTATAGGTTGCAAATAAGGTTAATATATATTAATTTAGTGAGAATTAAGGTATACACACAGTACTAGGTGCCTGGAATACAAAGATGAATAAAGCGGTGTCCCTACGCTCAAACACAAATAATCCACTTGGAAGACAAACACATGTAACTGTCTGTGACTTAAGGTGATAACCACGCCATTAGTACGATAGATAGAAATACCGTGGAAAACGGAAGCACAAAGGACACGTTGAGCTTGACTGGCCTGGAGAGATTTCATGGAGGAGTTAATGACTTTATGATGAGAACTTACTGAGTAGAGAAGAACCCGAAAAGTGTCTGGGGCAGAGGGAATTGCATTTGGAGTAGGTGGGATGGCAAAAGATGAAGTGAGCAAGCAACGCTGGGCCAGGTTCTGACAGTCTTCAGTGTGGGTGATAAAGATTTGAGCTCCATCCTGCAGGCAATGGGGAGCCATCAAAAGTCTGTAAGTAGGTTGGGTTTTGAAAGCTCTCTCTATTTTTTTCTTAAGATTAACGGGCAACATTTTGGAGGATGGATTAAAGAGGGAGAGACAAGAGAGGGGAATAGTAGGACGCTTTCACAATGGTCCAGTGGCAATGAAGATGGGAAGACCATGGGATAGAATCTAGAGATGCTTTGGAGATCTTTAGACTGAATTTAGGTACTGTAGAATACGGAAGGTGAGGGAATGCGAGGGATTGAATCCGACTACAAGTCCATATTTTTTAGGATTGTACAGGAAACTTTGATTTGACCATGGTCACTATGGATTTATAGTTTTTTAGCACTTATATCCGTAGAAGTTGTTCATGGTTTAAAACTTAGCTTGTATGGCGCAACCAAACCTTATTTGGTCATTTGAGTGAGGTTGTAGGGTACTTAGGTAGACTATTGTTTCCCTAATTTGGACTGATTTTCAGCTAGGTAATTGTTATTTCTAACCTGGATTTTTTTTGCAACAAGCTACTGTTCTCCTTTCATAGTCTTACTGGTCTCTGGTCAGTTCCCCAATAGCAATTAGAGTGATGTAGAGAAAACAAATCTGATCGTTGTCTTTTATCCTCAGTTTAAAACAATTTGTTAACTTCTGAATGACCTTAACGTGACGTCCAATGTCTTTGTATCGCTAGACCCCGTCTGACTTGGTCCGTGAACTTCGTCTCTCTCTTCTTGAGATCCCTTACATTAGACTTCAGCTGGGCTAAATCTCTTTTAGTTCCTCAAGTGCGCCATGCTGTGTGTCTTCAAAAGTGCTGTTTCTGTTGTTTGTAACACTCTCAGCTACCATCGCCGTCATTTTTCCCTCACCGTTCTAGCCAACTTCTACCTATTTTGTGAGCCTTTGCTGAAATACCAGCTTCACAGTCTTTCCTGACCTCTTGACCCAATATACCAATTTTTAATTTTAATTTTATTTTATTATTTTTTTTGAGGAAGATTAGCCCTGAGCTAACATCTGCCACCAATCCTCCTCTTTTTTGCTGAAGAAGACTGGCCCTGAGCTAATATCTGTGCCCATCTTCCTCTACTTTATATGTGGGATGTCTGCCACAGCATGGCTTGACAAGCGTTGCGTAGGTCCACACTCAGGATCTGAACCGGCGAATCCTGGGCCGCCAAAGTGGGATGTGCAAACGTAATTGCTGTGCCACTGGCTGGCCCCCACCAATATACCAATTTAATTGTATCTTGTTCTTTCCCTGTCATGATACCCACCAACTTCATCAAATGTTGTGGTTGCGTGTTTGGTGGTCATTCTCCCAGGCTTGACTGTTAGACCTCTGAGGGGAGGAACTGTGTTATTCTTGCCCACTTCTTTAGTTGGGCACTCAGTTGAAGTATAATGAGGATGTGTTCACTGAATGAATGAGTAGCGTTAATGGAGGAGGAAGGTGAAATGCAATAATAGAATTAAAACCTTTGTTGAGAACCTAATTTTCAAGCGCTACATTCTATATTGGGCATTAAGCAACGACTAGAAACAATTCTCTCCTATGCTTTTCAAGTCTGGTTGGGGATATGAAGAAAGAATTATTACTCACTGTGATAAATATAGACGACGAGTACTGGAGAAGGGCTATAGAAACCTAGCAGAAGGCCCACTGACGTTTCCTGGAGTGGGTTACACAGGAGAGGACATATGACTCTAAGTCAAGAGGGATATAATTTATTGATAGTGAGATACAATTACATTGAGATAATTATATCGATATAAATTACGTTGAGTAAAATCTGTCCCTTTTAAGCATACACTTCAATGAGTTTTGACAAATGTATACAGTTGTGTGTTACTACTCCCACAATGCAGACATAGGGCAGTTCTGCCCCCATCCAACACACAAATTCCCTTATGCCCTTTAGCAGTAGCCCCCCCACCTCCTCAGGAGACCACTGATGTGATGTCTGTCTCTAGTGTTGCCTTTTCCAGAAAAATATGTAAATAGAATCATTTAGCATGTAGCCTTTTGTGTTTTGTGTCTGTTTTATGTTTAGCACAATAATTTGGAGATTCAGCCATCTTGTTGTGTGTATTAGTACCTTACTACTTTAAAAAAAACATTTATGAGGTACAATTCATGTATAATGAACTGCACGTATTTAAACTGCACAATTAAAAAGTTTTGACAGATGTATATACCCATGAAACAATCACCACAATAAAGATAGTGAGTGTAACCAACGCCCCTAGAAGTTTCTTCAAGCTCCTTTAAAAACTCTCCCTCCTCCTCTTCTCTGAAATAACCACTGATCTACTTTCTGCCCCTGCAGATGAGTTTGCATTTCCTAGATTTTTCTATCCGTGGCATCATACAGTATTGCATTTTTTTGTGTCGCTTCTTTTACTCACCGTAATTATTTTGAGATTCACTCATTTTGTTGCATCTATCAATTCTTTTTTTTTTTTTTTTGGTGAGTAGCATGACATTGTGTGGATAAGCCACAATTTGTTTATTCATTGACCTGTTGATGAATATTTGGATTGTTTCCAGTTTTGGACTTTTACAGATAAAGCTGCTGTGAACATTCTTGCACGAACTCTTTGTGTAGACATATGCTTTCATTTGCTTTATATAATTACCTAGGAGTATAATGGCTGGATCCTGTGGAAGAACGTGTCATACTGGTTTCCACAGTAATTGTACCATTTTCTGTTCCATCAGTAGTGTTGGAGAGTTCTAGTTTTTTCCTATCCTTACCAACACTTGGTATGGCCAGTCTTTTAGTTTTAGACATTCTAAAAGGTATGTGATGAGATCTCATTGTGGTTCTAATTTGCATTTCCCTAATGACTAATGAGTCTGAGCTTGTTTTCATGAGTTTATGTACCATGCATGTATTTTGTTTGGTGAAGTTTTTGTTTAAAATCTGTGCATCTCCTCCTATCTTTTAAAAATTCAGTTGTTTTTCTTCTCATTGAGTTGAGTTGTCAGAGTTCTATATATATTATAGATACAAGTCCTTTATCAGATATAGGTTTTTAAAACATTATCTCCCCATCTGAATCTATTCTTGTATAAGGCGTATCATTTGACCACGAGAAAAGAGAGTAGTAGATTTTAGTCATAAGTAGGAAGAGAATGTGCAAATGACAAAGAAAGTTGGTTTTGTGGTTTTGTGAGTCCCTAATGAGTGGTAAAATAGAAAAAGGTGGTGGAAAGTGTGTTTACAAAAATAGAAAGACGCCTGAAAGTAGAGACATTTTTGTGTCATGCTATGGAATTTAGACTTTTTTTGTGAGTACTAACATTAATAAATATCAATACAATAACAATATTGATACTAACAATTGAGCTTTACCGTTTATAGAATTTTTTCATGTGCACAGTTTATAGTGTTTTCCCCTACATTATTTTATTTAAGTCCTGTGACAAACACAGGAAGACGCTGAGATTTGGAGGCCAGTGTAGTCAATATCAAATAGGGGTTTTTGGATTTTGAACCAATGTCTCTTTAGCTAGTGTGTGTGTGTGTTTGTGTATGTGTGTAAGCTTAATGTGTGAGGAAAGCGTGACAATTGGATTGGCCTGTAACCAGTAGGGCAAGGGGCAGTGTCCTGCTGAGAGCTCTGGTAGGTGGTACAGTAGGCCCTGATAAAGGCTGGGGAATATAGTACTTTGCAAATGACAGTTCACAGTTAACATAGAATGGTTCACAAAAATTCCAAAATCTCAAAGGCTTTTGTAGATTCTGTGAATTTTCTTTTCGTTGTCCTTTATTCATAAATTGATTCTAGGTGAATAAAGTAAAATTCTATGTATTTATTAGTTAATTTGCTAAGGGAAAAAACATAGTTTGACCAACTTCTTTATTTTTTTAACTTTTTTAGTTTCTTATGGGAAGTTCAGAGATAATGGGAAGTTTTCAAAGATAATCCTTGGGTTCAATGTATTCTTTATCCATTGTTCTGCCAGGGCGCTGACTTCTTTCCCCATATCACTGACATATACCACTTGTACCTCAGGTCAGCGTCAGAAATGTGAAAAATATTACGTGCTGAACAGGCTCAAAATTTAGGAATTCTCTTCCTTCCTTCCCTCTTTCTTTTTTTCAGTTGGAATTTTTGAAATTTCCTCCGTTTTTGCAAATTTCATCCATTTTTAACTCCCATGTGTCCTTTTCATAGTAAAGAAATAAGGCAATTGTAATCCAGAGTAATTGAAATAATCATACTCTTAAGTGAGGGATTTTTCTATATCAAAATACTAAAAACGTGAAAATCAGTTAATAATTACTTGTATCTGACGTGTCCCTGCGCGTTACTGTATCTTACTTGTATATCTTTTACGTAATCATTTCTAAATCACTCGAAGAACTGCTCGAATATGCTGCACATTTAGCATGGGCTCTGCCATTTTCTCACAGATTAACCTGGAATGCCAGGGCGTCTTTTAAAACATATGTGCAAAGTCGCCCTCGTCAGGTTTGTATTCCTTAGATAGTTTGGGGCAATGGAAAGAGCGTGCAGGCTTTGGAGTTCAAAGATTTGATTCAGACCTACAGGACTTTGGGCACATAGGCCAACTGACGGAGCCCCGCCTTATTCATGCCCAGGGCAGTGAGTTGCGAGCCGGAAAGACGGCTTCTAAAGTGTTCAGCCTACAGTCTGGCACAAGGGAAATGCACTTAACAAGTATGGAGATTGCTCGCTATTTTGGGTCCTCTTTATATTAAGTTAATAATATTTCCATTTATTTCTCCCTATTTCTGTGGATTTTATATGTAGGTATATAGAAATATTTACATACACACACACATATATATATACACACACACACACACTACATCTATTACTATCCTTAACTACTATGACTAGTTAACAATTATTAAGCATTTTCTCTGTGCTGGATGCTAAGAGATTCACAGAAATCATTTAATCCTTATGCTAACTCTATAAGGTACAAACGATTGTTGTCACCATTATGCAGATGAGGAAACTGAGGCAGCGAGGTTAAATACCCAGCTGAGACTACACAGCTAGAAAGTGTAAGCGTTAGGTGTGAACCAAGGCTGTTCGACTCCAGAGCTCATACAATTTCCTCTTCTAACTTTCATACCTAAGGTGTTATGGAATTAATCTCATCTCAGTTTTCACAGTATCTTTTAAAGCTAAAAATGAAATAAAGTAATTTTATGTTCCTCATTTTTTTGTGTCCCGTCAGTTATTTGTATGAAGCATGTGAATGATTTCACTGGATTCATTTGAGCATTGATTATTAAAATAACTTATCTGATATTTCATGTATAGACAAACAATATGGTAGATTGACTCCTGAGACAGGTTAGAATAGATTGTAAAACACTGAACTGGAGCTTTTTTTTTTTTTTTAAGATTTTATTTTTTTTCCTTTTTCTCCCCAAAGCCCCCAGGTACATAGTTGCATAGTCTTCGTTGTGGCATATGGGACGCTGCCTCAGCGTGGTCTGATGAACAGTGCCATGTCCGCGCCCAGGATTGGAACCAACGAAACACTGGGCCGCCTGCAGCGGAGCGCGCAAACTTAACCACTCAGCCACGGGGCCCGTCCCTGGAGCTTTTAATTGAAAGTAGTTTATTAAGTCAGGGAAAAAATCATAATAGTCACATGTTTGATGAAATAAAACCTGATGCTTATGGTATTGATTTTAAGAATTTTTATCTAGGGCCAGCTCCGGTGGCCTACTGGTTAAGTTCAGCACACTTCATTTCGGTGGCCCAGGTTTGGTTCCTGGGCATGGACCTACACTGCTCTGCTAGCAGTCATGCTGTGCTGGCAGTCCACATACTAAAAAATAGAGAAAGACTAGCACAGGTATTAGCTCAGGGTAAATCTTCTTCAGGGAAAAAAAAAATCTAGTTTTGCACAATGCATTGAAATATTTTGAATATTCAGTTGATTATAAATGTATGTATATTACTATCTTCTCCTCAGGAGTCATGGATAAGTATTAGTTGGAAAAGTATCTTAATTAGTGATTGTTTAATAATGAAACTTTTTCGGAAACTCAGCTTACAATTTAAAACGCTTGAGGTGTTTTAAAAGATGACTTTCCTTTCTTAGTTTACTTCTTTCTGGGCAAAGAATCCTGCTCCCTGAAATTGTCCTCATTATGAACACATTAAACAGGAAATGTAAGTGTATTTATATCTAGCATACATAGTATATATCGAAATACTTTCCATTACCACGTGGCTTATGGATTTTAATGGTCATATTTTTCTTCTATTTACGAGTGGATTCCCAGAAAGTTAAAACTTATACAACTTGCAAAGTAATTATCTAAGTAGAGAGTATTTTTGATATATGTTCTCACACTGCCTTAAACACTTAAATTGTAACGGAGAACAAGTAATAGCATGTTGTTCTTTTATTTAAGCCCAGATAATTTTGAATAACATTGTGGTTTTCTACCTACATAAGGCACGTATTTTTCTTATAAGTGAGTTGAAAACTTGACTTTTTGTTTTGTGAAACTGAACTGATAACTTGTGTATCTGAAACAAGCAGCTAAGATAAAAATATACCCTTTGTTAAAAAGGGTTATAATTCAATTAGGCAAGAGTGTTTGAGTGAGTATTATGGGCAAAACATAGTGGCTTAAGTGATGCACAGAATAAACAGGATGCCTAGAGTTTAGGAACTAGCAAACTAGTTGGGAAATGAATACAAAATAATTCTGATTCTAGTTGGTTTATGGTAAGTGTTGTAATATACTTATCACTTATTCCGGGAAACTGATATACATATATATACATGTGTTCATATATGCATGTGTTTGTGTATATATATTATTTACACACAAATAATATACATAAATATTATACATCTGTATATGCACACACATATATACGTATTTGTATTTGTATTCTAAATATGAGATGCTTCATTCCAAGTGTGATTGAACTAAATAAAAGAGCTTAATCTTAATCGTTTGCTGTATTTTCCATTATCTGTCACAGTGTCTTTCTTATAGTTAAACATTATTCCTTGAACAATTTGTCAGTTTAAAAGAAAAAGCAAAGGAGGGTCACTATCAAAACTAGTCAAGCTAATTTTGAAAGCAAAAGAAAACGGGAGCAAAATGTGGGAAATTAAGTCAATCTAGAATTATACAAGTCCATTTCTATAAAAATATATACACCAAAGAGATTGCATAGCTTCTCTTTTTAGTACAGTGTATTCCAGATATAGGCAAAGCAGGCAGAACTTATCTCAAAAATACTTTTTTTTTTCTACCTGAAGAAAAAGAATGAATAAAATATTTTGTTTGGTGTTCTAGTTTGCTGTGGCTGCCATAACAAAATACCACAGACTGAGTGTCTTAAACAACAGAAATTTATTTTCTCACAGTTCTGGAGGCTAGAAGTCCAAGATCAAGGTGTTGGCAGGTTTGGTTTCTCCTGAGCTTTCTCTTTGGCTTGTAGATGGCCTGTCTCCTTGTGTCTTCACATGGTTGCTCTTTGTGAGCGTCTGTAGTCTCCTCTCCTCTTATAAGGACACCAATTGTATTAGGCAAGGGCCCACCCATATGACCTCATTTTACCTTCATTACTCTTTAAAGGCTCTATCTCCAACAACAGTCATATTCTGAAGTACTAGGAATTAGGACTTCAACATACGAAGTTTGGGGTAGAAGGGCACAATTCCGCTCATAACTGCAGGGTAACCATAATGTGATTAAGTCTTATTACAATCTCATGTGTTCAAATCTTCCTTATGTTCATACATATATTTGTTTTAGACTATAAGTTAAATCAACTCAGTCCAAACCAAAACCATTTATGTTCACCTCTTCAGAGCCTCCGTCTCTCTTAACACTCACCCCCATCCCCACTTCCGTCATTGTTGGCTTAACGCGTCCTCCCTTTTCACCAGTCTTTCTGGCTAGGACAAATGGCAAAAATTGATATGCCTTGAGGATACCATCTGGAGTCACTGAATAATACATAAAAAGGAGAATCTTCATGAATAATCTAGAGATAAGTATGTTATCTAAAAAAATTATTTCTACTGTCTGCTGCATGTGTACATACTACTCTTTCGCAATCCTGGCCTTTGAGGAAATGATGCAGCATTTTGAGTAAGTAGCAGGAGAGGGATGTGGTTATGTATGTCTGTGTCACTGAAACTACCAAGAGTTAAAGAGCAATGCCAAATTCCGCTGAACTCCAAAGTAGGGCAGATGCTGAGTTTGCATTTTGGAGAAACATTTTAAGTATGTCTTTCAGATTTTTACTCTCTACTGGATCCAAGGCCTCATATAGACATATATGCATCTCCTTAATTTATAAGCATTTGAGTTTAGGTAACAAGTGTTGAATTTACACTGGAATATAGACACTAATTCTGAGACTGCTAAACTGTGTATCTCTTGGATTAATGAGAAAGAGATGTACAGGAAAACACCATTCATGCTGATAGCAAATGAGCCAAGATGTCAGACCAGTTCTGAGGGACGCTATCCGTGGCCACATCCTTTCTTCGCTGGTTGAGAGAGAGAAACAAACACACAATGCCTTTAAAGGACAAAGGGCAGTTGCTGCATTTGAAGTTATGCATTAAACAGATTGTTTCAGAGTTTCTCAGGTAGAATCCTAACAACTCAGATTGCAGTAAAAGTTCCATGATACACTCGCACAAACACTTTAATTTTACTAACAATGTAATTGCAAATCATGGGTGTTTGGAACAATGTACTCTTTCAGGTGAGTCTGTTTTAAAATTGTGAAAGATTAGTTGTATTGTGTCTTCAGCCCTCTTGCAATAAATGTCTTAGGAACAGTGGTTCATTGATTTAGAGAAAATGATCAGTCCTGGTATGGTGTAGTGTGTGTAAAGCATCTAAGACAGAGAATTAGACAGTAGACTGAGCCACTGAGTGACCCTTGACAAGTTATTTAACTTCTTTGTGCTTTAATTTGCCCATCTCTAATCTAGGATAATACTGCCTACTTTCTTAGGGTTCTTGAGAATCTTAAATTGGACAGCATTTATGAGACACCACCCAGCATCATTTTTTGGTACTTGGCAGTTGCTTAATAATTGGAAAGATCCTTTCTTTTCTTCTCCATGATTTTTAATTTCCTTTTATGATATGGAAAATAGATATTTTAAGAAACCCTCTTACTTTTTTCTTTAACCAAAATCCAGGAGTTGTTCTTATCTCTGTCTTTTTTTTTATACACCCGATCTAATTTGTCAGTGGATTAGAGATCTGCCAGTATTACCTCCAAATGAGTCTTGAGTCTTCCGCTCATCCTCACCTCTACTGCTGCCACGCCATCCAAGCCACAGTAATTGCCTGTCTCGACAACTGCAGCCATCTCTCAACTGTTCTCTCAGTTTCCACATTGTTCCCTTCAAGGGTGATCATCTTAAATCATAAATAAGCACATGTCATCCCCATGCTTAAGCCCATCCAATTGGTTTCCTATTGTACCAAGAAAAAAGTCCAGACTCCATTGTGGCCTCTGAGGCCTTTGATGAGCTGGCCTTCCACTGTCTTGCTGACTCTTACCTCTTGCAATTCTCCTTTCCTCCTGGTTCTAACCACATCCAGGTTTTGTCAGTTCCCTATAAGAGCCAAGTTATTTTTCATCATAGTGCCTTTTTCCTTTGCATTCCATACTCCATCCAAACATACCCCCACTTCCCAAACAAAAACGTCACATGACTGTCTTCATCCTTCAGTCCTCAGGTTAAATGTCACTTCCACAGAGAGGATTTCTGGAACTTTCCTCTGATTTGTAAGTGCGCCTTCTTCTGTGTTTATTGTTGACTGGAGATAATCATATGGCCCAGCTGGCTAGGAAGTCTCAGAAGCAGAAGCTTGGGTGGACATTGTAAAAAGGGATAAAACAAAAAGCCAGGAGAGCAAGAGAAGAAAGGGAATTAGGATACTAAATATTTAATAAAGTAAAAAGAAAGTGACACATTCATTATTCTGCATATCTTGAAAACTTATATTTCATGACTTAATTGTTTTGTTTGGATTAAGATATAATTGTTACTAACTGCTAATTTAGGACTGTACAGCAGGACTCTGAAATAGAAACATAATGCAACCCCTCAGGTACTTTTTTAAAGTTTTCACGTAGCCACATTGCAAGTAAACAGAAACAAGGGAAAGTCATTTTAATAATCTATTTTATTTCACCCAATAGATCCCAAATATAATCTTTTCAACATAAAATCAGTATAAACAGAAAAACTATTAATGAGCTAGTTTACATTGTTTTTCATCATAAGCCTTTGAAATGTGGCGTATTTTTTACACTCACAGTGCATCTCAGCTCCCACTAGTTACGTTCAAGTGCCTAGCAGCCACATGTGGCTAGCGGCTACCTTGTGGGTCAGCGCAGATCTAAAGGCTATTCAAACAGGATTCAATCTATACCACCCTTTCATCATCTGGGAGGATTTTTTATTTAATTTTGTGATAGTCTAACTTTGAATTAGTTTTTTAGATTAGATACATCAAGTTTTTATATTCAAAGATTTTTAATAAATTTATGGAAAAAATATGGCCTCACATTTATGAAGACGAAAAACCTGTCTCTTTGCTCTTAATAGTGTTTGAAGATAAGTGGGGTCGACAGGGGTTAGTTTACATCGGAGAGTTGATGGTGCTGCTGGACTTTCTGCCACTTGGAAGATTTAGTTGTGGGGCAATTTATATGGAAATGGCGTATGCAAGTGATTCTCGAAGTTGATTGGCATCAGACTTACCCGGAGAGCTAGTGATCACCCAGAGATTTGGTTTCAGTAGGTCTAGGGTAGGGCTGAGAATCTGCATTTCCAGTGCACTTCCGGGTGCTACTGCTGCAAATTGGCACAAGTCACTTCAAGCACAGGGCTTGTCCAGATTGCGCTGAGCAACACTTTTCATTTCTTCAGATGGCGTGTGATGCAGACCCTGGAAACCACTATTTTTGCTGGTTTATTTGTGGGGGTGGGGAGGTGGGGGGGGGTCTATGGAGGAGGACATCTATCCATTCGTTGTAGTGTTGTATTCCATTTGGAGAAAAGAGGAACAAAAGAACCTTATTGGGAGGAAAGAGAACTAAATAACACATTTCAGAATAGGAAATCATTAGAGAAACATCACTGAGATCAGGGAGCAATACAAACTCTCTGGTGACTCTTCTTTATATTTCACTTCTTTTGCTTTGAGGAGTGTGGAACAATGTCTGTATTCTAGGTCCGGATGACAGACTAACCGAAGCAATAAGAGCTCTGTTGAATACTCATCCAAAAGTCTAATATTACCCCCACTGTGACATACCTGTATTTCTAGTCATTATAATTATCCACTAAGTTCCAAATCTTAAAAGTAGCTTTGGGGTGCATGTGGAAATAAATACCATTGTTTAGATGAAAAGGTAATGCTCATACAGCTACTGTATCACGTTGAATTTTTACAAAGCAGCCACTGTGTGAATCAGGCCTCAGTGGATAGTAGGTAAAAGTAATAAATTTCCGAGTGACGAGAAAAGTCATTATCAAACTAAATATAACTTTGGTAAAGCCATGAATTTGAAAGACTTTTTAAAAGGTTAAATTTGGGAAAGAAATCAAGTGAAATTAATCTTTCCTCTTTATTTTCTCTGCAAGTTTTAATTTTCTGTTGAATTGTCTAAAATTTATTGAGCACTTATTATTGGCAGCGTTGCTCTAAATGCTTGACCTATGTTAACTCATTTAGTCCTCATAACAACACAAAAGCTTTACTGTTACTCTTCATTGTTACTGTTCTTATCTTACAGATAAGGTTACACAGCCAGGTAGCAGCAGGATGGTATTCTGGAGTGCTTCACTGCAGCATTGTAGTCTCTTCTCTGGGATTCACCTCCTTAATTTGTTCTTTTGAGGCATGATCCTCTCTGCCTTGATCTCCTCCTGTTCTACACATTTATACCCAACTACGCATCCCTTTGAATTTTTTTCCTTTCGCATAATTCAGGACCTTGTCTTCCCCCATGTCTCCTCCATGCCATTCACCTTATCAGAAAGTAGAATCCTTCTTTTTTGTCCTTATCTGCCCTTTAGTAACATTTTGCATGAATTAGTTCTTGAAACTCTCAATATATTCCTACCTGGTCTTAATTAGCAGAGCAGAATTATGACAACACTCAAAGAGTTTTTTAAAATGAAAATCAAATCACCCATCATTCAGCACCCACACAGTTCCTTTTTGCACATTTCTGTCCAGTCTCTTATATATGTGTGTCTGTGGGCGGACATATGTTTCATGTTTATTCACCAAGAGTAGTTTGTATTTAGATTTTTTCACTAATTATTGAATTAAAACTTTTTTCTTTAGAGGACTCTCTAGAATTATCATTTAATATTACATGCAAATTTCATTCAATTGAAATAACACAATCTGTCCAACATTTTTCTATTGTTTTACAGGTTGATTTTAATTATTTCCTATTCATAATTATGAAATGAATGTTTTTGCATGAGCACAGCTTTTTAAAAAATTGATTTCCCTAGTATTAATTTCTAAAAGTTATTTTATTAAGTCAATGAGTCAGCTTTTTTCTAGCTTTTGATATATTTTGTATTCTTTTTGCTTTTAACTGAAGTTTTTTTAATTGAGTTGTAGCTAATCTTCATAAAGATTTTATTTTTTTCCCTTTTCTCCCCAAAGCCCCCCAGTACATAGTTGTATATTCTTCATTGTGGGTCCTTCTAGTTGTGGCATGTGGGATGCTGCCTCAGCGTGGTTTGATGAGCAGTGCCATGTCCGCGACCAGGATTCGAACCAATGAAACACTGGGCCGCCAGCAGCGGAGTGCTCGAACTTAACCACTCGGCCACGGGGCCAGCCCCGAGTTGTAGCTAATCTTAAACATACGCTCAAATTTTTATATATGTAAAATGTAACCATTGCCACCTAAAATAGAATATTTCCAGTTCCCTAAAAATTACTCATTGTGCTCCTACTCAGACATAGCTTCAAATTGCCTATTTTATGGTGTATATTAGTAGCTTGTTCCTTTTCACTGTTCTGCAGTATGCCATTGGATGAACATACATCAGTTAATTTACCTAGTCTACTGTTGATGGCCGTTTGGGTTGTTTCCAGTTTGAGGCTTTACAAATAATGCTGCCTTAAGCATATTTTACATGTCTTTTTTGGACCTGAGCCCTCATTTCTGATGAATGTATTCCCGAGAGTGGAATTTACTGGATCATAGAGGATACATATGTTTAGCTAATATTATTTTTTTAAGCTTTAAAATCTATTTAAAATACAAGTAGAAACATTTCTATATTGTAAATAGGGAAGAATATTATACTTATCATACAAAAGAGGAGAGAATGAATAATTTAGGAAAGTGGTAACAGTTGAATCTAGAAAATGTATCTTTCATTTGTTGCAAAACTTAACAAGTTCCACTTGCCTTTGATAATTCCCTTTCTTTCTGTTTGAATTTGTCACACATGAAACTATATAACTATTAGTTCACATAAATATATTCCCAAACTGTTACACTTTTATTATTATTACTATTTTTTATGGAGATATAAGTGACATATATTATTACTATTTGGGCTATAAAAGTTCTTTACTTCCATTCTTCATGGATTTCGCTCGTGCCATTGTGTCTGCCTAGAATCACATCTTCAATAGTCTCTTTATGTTTTCCCATTCCACTTTGTGTATCACTTCACACTTGGTAAGTACTGAATACACACCATCAACTGACAGGTATGTTTTTTTCTGTATTAGTGGACCCAATGAAACCATGCCCTTGCTCTATGTTCAACATAGAGTTCATGTAAATAGTTCATATAAGCACAGCAAGTACGAACACCCCACCACACACACAAATCCTGAACTTTATTGTGTGTTAGTGAGCATGATTTTAAAAACTTACTTTTTATTTGAGCAAGGTTATGAGAACAATACGTTTTAAAGAACTTAAGCTTTTCGTGGAAATTATATCATCTGCTCATCTTAAGGCCAAATTTTCTCTAAATGATTCAGATGATTCTTTTGTATCCTCTTATGCCTCTGAACCAGGAAGTGAGTGCAAAAAAATTCCTTTAACACAGGCTTTCGTGCATAGTCATTAAGCAGCTTTTATTTGTTAGGGTGTGTCGGCAATAAATATCTTCTCTCTGGGACAGCCAAATTATAGCCACAGTTTGAAGCTTAATAATCTCATTTGAGGTGCAAAGCAGACAATGTTTCCATTATTGCATTTCTTACTCATTGGAAGATAAAAAGGTATAAAATGAAAAGAGTAGATGCGAAGTGATAATGATTGACTGAGTACTATGGAACTCCCTGACACTGATCGAACCATGTTAATGTTTATTTCAGTACTTGGGAGTATTACAGTCACTTGTTCAAACTCCATCATGTAAAGCTGTTTCCAGGCCCGGGGGTCATGTTGAGGTGGGAGAGAATTGCTGTGATTGAACCATTTTAAATCTGTGTGTTCTTTTCCATACTGTGATTTAAGGGACTTTACTTTTGAAAAAAAAGTTTTTAGAGTTAATGTTTAAAGATATTGCTATGACATGAGAAGTGAGGCAATAATAAGTAATTATTTTAGGGCAGTTTTATCAACAATTTGCAGCATACCATGTACTAGCTATTTGCAGGTGTTTTTTACTCATGCTCTCGCTCTGGTTTATCAGACTGAACCTTATCTTGTGAAGATCAGTGAGTAGGCTATGGTGTTGAGCATGTTACAACCATTCAGACTCTAATTAACTTGGAATAAGGATATAAGAAATTAACAATATTCTAGCATCTGGTATAATATCTGACACGTACTGGGTGCCTCCATAAATATTTGTTGAATGAATTAATATATTAATTAAATAGGTAAAATTTTTCTAAAGTAGAATTTAGATAATAGCAGACCTATATGAGAAAAAATTAGAAAATAAATAAAATTTATATAATACTCTATAAATGCACAGTATAGCATATAATGTAACTCATACTTTAGTAATTTACATAAACTCTGAAGGTTTCTTCAGCAGGTTAAGCCAGCAGTGCTTTTCTTAGCTCTGTACTCTAGACAGACTCTTGCGCAGGTATATTAGGAGTCATGTACAGCAATAGCTAATAGCAGAAATCAACAAACAACCCCAATATGCATCAACAGTATCACAAATAAAACTGCTTTATATTCATAGAATGGAATACTATTTTGTAGTAAGAATGAATGAACTAAAGGTACACTATAACAGGGTTGAATCTCAGACGCATAACATTGAGTGAAAGACCAAATCAGAGAAGGATATGTTGAATATGACTCCTTTTATATAATTGCAAAAACTAGAAAATTGAAATACCTTTTTACATAAGACACAAATATTAATATTATTAATAACATTGTGTTGAGAGAAGGGTGGGAATAATGATCAAAATCTCATGTTAATGCTTAGTTGTTTTGGTATATACCTGGCAGGTGGGTATATGATTTGTGAGAGGCACAAATGAGACTTTCACAGACTGTCAGTGTTCTCCTTCTGCACTTGGGTAATGTTACTCAGTGTTTCATTGACTGTTAGTATTTAACTTGTACAAAGGCATTATAAACACACTTCCTTTTCTGATATATTTCACAATTAAAAATACCATAAACTGCTCCTTAGTGACAGTAGTGTGTAGGTAATATCCTTGTATTCATGGAGCTTTCAGCTAGATTAAGGTAGACATTAATTCAATAATTGCAATTACTCTAGGCTTATCAAATGAGGAGTATGTGGCGCCATAAGACTGTAAAATAGCTGATACTAATCAAGGAAGTGCAGAAAAGGGCTTCACCAAGAAAGTAGGAGTTGAGCTAATATCTACATAATGAGTGGAAACTAACTTGGAAAAGAAGGAAGAAAGGTAAGAGTATTCCTTATAGGGAAACTGATACACGCAAAGGCTTTGTGGTGTAGGAAGGAGCACTGTGAATATGAAGAAAAGAAAGAAGGACAAGGTAGTTGGTGCAAAGAGAGACATGAGTATTGTGAAGAATATTATTTGAGAGTAGGTAGGTTCAACACATGCATCTCGTAGATAATATTAAGGCTTTTGTCTTTCCTCGGAGAGGTGAGAAGTGGTTGAGATGTTTTAAGTAGGGAGATGATGTGAACAGATTTACACTTTGAATATATCACTCTGGTTACAGCTGCACAGCTGAGTGGGTGGGGGCAAAGGTGGACATGGGCAGACCAACCAAAAGACTGTTTTAGTCATCCAGGCAGCACAGTTTGGTAGCTTGGATGAAGGTGCTGGTAGAGGAGATAAGAAGATGCAGATTGATTTCAGAAAATTTTTGAGGGCAAAATGTAAGGGATTTGGTAATGATATATGGGGAGGGTGTAAGAGATACCTCAAGAAATGATTTCTAGGTTTCTAGCTTGCCTAAATGAGTGACTGGTGGTGCCCTTAACTAAGATATAGGAGAAAGACCATAGGTTAAAGGGACTCTGTACATTGTCTTTTCAGCTTTGTACACATTAAATGTGTGCATTTTAGGCCTCTGAAAGCAGATACTGATCTAATTTAGATTTCATCTTTCAAAAGTATATTTTTATTATGTTTGTATTTTGTCTTGAACTAAAACATTAATACAGTATAAGACCAACTTTTTCCCTTCTTTTTTAGACAACAGATATATGAATTAAAAAAAAAAAAGTCTTTTTTGTCTCTTTCTGTCTTTCGTTTCAAATTCCAACCATCACTCTTTTGTTCCACCATAGTAATCTCTGACTCTAGATTCAACATAGTAGAGGATTATTGATTCTTTGCTGCTCATCAAGGTTAAAATAATGCCCCCTGTCAATAATGAAGCTAGTAGTGTCTAACGTTAAGTTTGTTCCAGTATTAGTGAAGATCTTGACGTTTCATAAAGGTGTGATAGTCTGAAGGGTAGCTTTGTGTTTTTCCCTGTGAAGAGGGAAGGCTGATCAGGGCCAAAAGTCTGAGTTTAAGAAAGAGGGCTAGAATCATAACATTTCATTGCACTCTTCCAACCAGAAACCCCATAGTTATTCTTTTTTTAAATTTCTGACGATACGATGGACTAAATGTCTAGAGAAATCTCCTCATTAGTAAAAACTAAAAAACACCAAACAGAATATATATTTTTAAAGATTATTTAATTGCATAGCTGAGTTGGTGGGAAAGTAAGGGGAATTCTCAGAGTCCATGAACAGCATGAAATCGCAAATCAAGAAGTAAGCAAGCACTGAAACAGATATTTTTGGGGGGAATATTTGGCAATTCCTCATGGCATAGAGTTTAGGATTTAAGAGTGCATGTTTGGTGTACAAAAAGTCAGCTTTGGCTGGCAGAAATTGGTAGACTGAACTGGAAAACCTGTATAAATAGGATCCTTGGAAGACTACTATTATTGTGAATTAAGTTAAGCAAACAAAACACAGGGAGAAAGAGAGAGGAAATGCTCTTAAGAGAGTGGGAATAATTAATTTTCTTAGTCTGGATTCTGAGTGCAGTGGAAGAAATGGAAGGTTTCATCTGAAGAAAATCCCTAACCTCACCCTCATGTAATTCAGATTCACACTACATGTGTAACCTGAAAATATTTAGAGATAAAAGTTGAGTTTTAGGGTTTAGAGTATGCCCAAGTACTTCACAGAAAGAAGCAAAAATCCTGTGAAAAGAGAAATACTTTAAATCAAAGCCTTAAATAATTCTCACAGATGAAATTCCAAAGGGCATGAGATCACATTACAAAAATAATCACTAAATACAGGCAAAGTAAAGTGTCACATGAAGTCATTGGGAAACACAGCAGAAGCAGACCTAAAAAGATTGTGGTTATTGGAACTTTCATTTATAGAATACAAATTAACTATATTTAAAATTAATTATATTTAATATACTTAATGCTTAAAAATAATACAGATTATAAAAAATACTGTAAAAAATAAGAGCCTATCAAACCAAAGATACATTTGAGAAAGAACCAAACAGTATTTTGGGAGATTAAAAAAAATCAACAAATGAAAGTTGAAATTCTTTGTATAGGTTATAGAGGAGAGGAAACATGGCTGAAAAGGAAATTTTTGAAATAGAAGATCTGAAGAAATTATGCAGAATATAGAACAGAGAGACAGAGCTAGAAAACATGAAAGAGACCTTAAGAGATATGGAGGATAGAAAGAGAAAATGTAACATACACTTAATTGGAAAGCCAGGTAGAGGGAACAGAGAAGATAGGGAAGAGACAATATTCAAAGCAATAGTGGCTAAAATACTTTTTTTTTTTAAAGATTTTATTTTTCCTTTTTCTCCCAAAGCCTTCTGGTACATAATTGTGTATTTTTGGTTGTGGGTCCTTCTAGTTGTGGTATGTGAGATGCTGCCTCAGCATGGCTTGATGAGCGGTGGCATGTCCATGCCCAGGAGTCTAACTGGCAAAACTCTGGGCCGCTGAAGCAGAGTGCGTGAACTTAACCACTTGTCCATGGGGCTGGCCCCTAAAATACTTTTTGAGTTAATGAAAGACACCAATCTTCATATTCACAGAGCAAAACAAATCTCAAGTCAATTATACATTTTAGTGTAACCACAGCACACCTTGATATATTATGGTGAAGTCACTTAATTTTAATCAAGGTAAAGAAAGGAGAAAAGAAGTTACCACAGAAAAAAATAGGATAGCAGTAGATGGTAGAAACAAACCCAAATATATCAGTAACACAATAAATAGAAATGGCATAAAATTTCCAGTTAAAAAGAAATTATCAGGTAGAAAAGATAAAAACAAATCCCAGTTCTATTATTTATGGAAACATCCCTAAAAAATACAGAAAATCTTAAATGTAAAAAGATGTGAAAAACTATACCAAATAATTGATGACCAAGAAAAAAATGATTTACTTTTTAAATAACAGATAAAGGAGATTCTAAAGCAAAAAATGTTGCTTCGCTCCATGTGGTAGCCAGCCTCTGAGGTGGTCCCCAATGATGCTTGCATCCTGATATTCATGATTTCGTGTAGTTTCTCATCCAAGAATGACTAGGCATGATCTATTTAACCAAGAAAATATTCCAGAAATGATCATGTATGACTTCGGAGATTAGGTTATGAAAGACAGTGTAGCCCCTTCCTTGTTCTTTTGGAGCACTGCTCTGGGGAAGTCAGCTGCAATATTAGGTGGACATTCAGGCAGCCCTGTGCAGAGGTACATATTTAAATAATTGAGCCCTTTTTCCAACAGACAGTACCAATTTGCCAGTCATTTGAGTGAGCCATTTTCAGAGAAAATCTTCTGCCCCAGTCAATCCTTCAGGTGTCTGCCTCCTTGCCAATGAGTTGAATGTAACCACGTGAGAGGTCCTGAGACAGAACCACCCAGCTAACCTGCTCCCAAATTCCTGGCCCATAGAAACTGGGAACTAATAATTTTTTTTAATTGTTGTGTTAAGCCATTATATCTTGAGATGATTTGTTATGCAACAATATATAACTTATCCACTAAAGACAGAATTTCAACTAGACAAGGAACTATCATTTTAAACCTTAATGGATGCTACTATAACTTCAAAATAACCTAGGTAATAATTTGCAGACATTTTAATATACCATCATAGTGGGAGACTTAAACGCAGCTTGATCAGTAATTCTGATACTGGCCAGTCCAAAAAACAGTAAGTATATAGAAAATTTTACAAATTTTAAAAGACTTGTATCACACAACCGTATTCTCTGACTTCAGCACAATTAAAATAGAATTCAGTCATTAAAGATAAGAACCCTCTATTTTCAAAAACATATGCTTTTAAATAACTAATGTTTCTAAGAAGAAATCACGATGGAAATTAGAATATATTTAGAACTGAATGATCCTGAAAATGCCACATATCAAAACTTTTGGAATACCACCGAAGTAGAAACGAGGGAAATTCGAAGCCTTAACCTGCTTACCATAGATAAAACAGTGAAAATAGATGAGACGAAAATCCTACTAAAGAAATCAAAGTCAGAGCAAGAAAATAAACACAAAGGAATAGAAGAAAAGAAGTCATATTGATAAGAAATAAATGAACAAAGAAACAGTAAAACACAGAGAATGAGCAATAGAGAATGGAAAAAAAATCCTAGAAATTTGAAAACCCCTGACAAAATGACTCAAGAGAAGAATCAAGAATGTTAACCCACACGTTTACACACACACACACACACAAATTAGCTAATAAAGGTGGATATGAGTATGATACAGCAGAAACTACAATACAAGGCATCAGGAATAGCATTATACCTATATACTTAAAAAATTAGAAACGTAATTATAACTTTTATAAACAAAAATATAACTTACCAAAAACGACATACGAAGAAATAGAAAATCTTAATAGTCTATTAGCCACTAAGGACATTGAATCAATAGTCAAAACTCTCTCCATGAAGAAAATACGAGTCCTGATGATTTCACAGATACATTTACCCAAGAATTAAGGAACCCATAAATTCAATCTTGCCCAAACTCTTTAAAAGGATAGAACACTTGGGAAGACTCTACAACTTGTTTTATGAGGCTAATATAACCTTGATACTAAAACCAGACACATAATATAAGAAGGCAGAATAATAGGTTGATCTGGCTTGTGATCACAGATGCAAAAATCCTGTATAAATATTAGTAGAACAAAACCAAATATGCTTATAAAAGGTAATACAACATCGCAATTTTGGGGTTTATTATAGGAATGCAAGGTTGATTCAGCATTAGAAATCTGTTATTATATTCATCATAATATTAAAAGTAAAATCTATATGATTACCTTAGTACAGAAATAATACCTAGAAAATTCAATATTTATTCATCTATTTGTTCAAAGTTTAACAAACTAGAATATGAGACCATCTTTAACTTGATAAAATGTAGCTACCAAAAGTTTTTAATAAACGTGTCATTTATCGTGAATCATTAAAATCCAGAATAAACTCAATGATGCCTGTTTTCACCACATCAGTTCAGCATTGTACTACAGATCATAGCCAGGGCAATAAGAAGAGAGAAAGAAATAAAAGCTATTAAACTTTGTGAGGAAAGAAACAAATTTTAATTTGTTAGATAGATGATATGATTTCCCATTTAGAAAAACCCCTACAAATTAATAGTCATTTTAAACTATAAAATCAAAATACAAAATTCAGGTACATTTCTATATCTTAATAATTAGTTAATATGTTAACTTGGAAAAATGTTCTATTGGAATACCAACACAAATTATAAGGTACTTAAGAATAATGAAAAAATGTAAGTTTTTTCATGGAAAATTACGGAATTGTATTGAAAACATTAAAAGACAGCCAAATAAATGGAGAATCATACTATAGATAAGAAGGCACTATTTTTAAAGCGATAATTTTCCTCAAATTTGTTTGTGACTTAATGCAATTGCTAGCTAGTCTCAACAAGACTTTTCATGAAAACTGACCAGCTCATTTTAACATTGACATGGTAGATCAAATGGACGAGAATTGCTAGTTTACTCCTGAAAAAGTAGTAAAAGAAAGGACCTCTTGCCCTATCGGATAGCAAGATCTATTTTAAACCTTGTTTAATTATTACAATGTGTTAGTTCAGGAATAGATTGCTGGAACAGAATGCTTAAATCATAAACAACCCACACATATGTGAAAACTTGTTCTCTTAGCCAGCATTGCAGACCAGTGGGGAAAGCTTAGTCCTCTGGACAAAAGGTGTTGGGAAAATTGGCAATTAGTATGGAAAAGATAAAACTGGACCCCACCTCACTCAACATAAAACTCTCTTCTGATTGGATTACTAAATTAAATTTGAAAGGGGACATAAGAGAGTATCTTTCTGATCTCTTTCTATGAAAGGATTACTTTTAAAAAGAAAAACAATCACAAAGAGAGAGGCTGATAAATTTCATTTTATTTGAATTAAGAGCTTTGTCCATGAAAAGGCATAGTATGAAGGAGGAAATGGAGGTCCAAAAGCTGGAAAGAAATATTTGCATTGCCCGTGACCAACAAACTTTGCAATCTAGGATATACAAAAAGTTGGTGTTAGTTAAAAAGAAAAAGACAAACAACCGATAGAAAAGTGGGGATAAGACGTGGATAGGCATTTCATAGAAAAGAAGTCAAAATGGCCAGGAAACATTTGGAAACGTGCTGGCACTAACGTGTAATAATGGAAAGGCAAATTTAAAGTACAACAAATCTTATGGCTCACCATATTTCCAGTAATAAATGACAATATAAGCACTGGTGAGCAACAGGAACTGGTGTATACTGTAGGTGAAAGTGTATCTTTGTATAATCACTTTAGAAAACTATTTGGAATAAATGATAAAGATAAGCAATAGCATGGTGAGCCAGCACTTCCACTGCTAAGTATCCCTCAGACCGGTGGTTCTCAAACTATTCAGGACAAAGGAATGGTAGTTTTTAAATTCCTCTCCTTCCCTCCATCCCACTCTTCATTCCATTTTCTCTCCGCTTTCTCCTTCCTTCCTTCTTTCTTCTCCAGTCAGCTTATGATATTCATTTGATACACAATTTAACTTTATCTGTGTCACTTTGCTTCTGGGTATTTTTTCTGCTTCCCATTCTTAATTATTTAATTGGATTTTTTCCATATGCATGTTATGCTTTCAAATGTAAAAACCATATATAAAAAGAAATTACTTACAGAAGCCCTACTCCCTCGTGTATCTCTTCTACTCTATACCCCTCTCATGCAACCAATTTCATTGGGATTTTTTTGCAGTGTTTAGAAGATGTATGTATATTAATTTATTTTTCCTTTTTTTGCAGATGGGGCTATTGTATATGCTTTCTGCACTTTGATTTTTTCCTCCCCACTTCATAATATCGCTTGGAATTTTCTCCCTATCAATTCATGACAACCTTCCTTATAGTTTTCCACTGTGTCTATTTATCGCAGTATATTCAACCAACATTCTAAGTTGAATACTCAGGTAGTTTCCATATTTTGGTCTTCGTTTTTGTAAAATCACTTCTTTTGTCTTTATTTTCTTTCCTGCTACTCCTATATTCTTGTGTTAACAACAACAAAAATGCAGTGAAGTTTATCTTGCTGTCAATACCTTAGGCATTAAAAATGACACATATAATTTCTCTAATCTGGCTATAATGTTAAATTATAGGTTTAAAAAGCAGGTTTAATTATAAATGAAAAGAAGGTACAGATATTTATAAAATATATACTTAGTCATATTTTATCCAACTTTTGTACACTTTTGGATTACAGTTGCCAATCTAATCTTAAAAACATCAGATGATCCTACTGTGCGTGACTTGTACGTGGTTTTTGTCATAGTCTGACTCACCACGTGAGTTCAGCACCAGCAAATGGGTGAAGCCCCGTTAAATGAGATGAGTTCACTGATTCTGAGCTTGGATATTGCAGCAAAATCCAATTACTGTTAAAGCTTCTAAATGCTTACCCTCCATTTCAATACTTATCCCATCGTGGACTTGCAACAAACAATTCCTGAACTGGCGCGGGTCCACAAGCCGTGTGTTGATATGTGCACAGGGAAACATGCACCAGAATATTTATAGCAGCACTGTTTGTAAAAGCAAAAATTGGAAACACCCCAAATGTCTATCAATAGTACAGTGGATAAGTGTATTGTGGAATGTTGACGTGATGATTTACTATAAAGCAGAGAAAGTAAATAAATCACTTCTCTATCCGTCAACATAGATAAATCTTATAAGCACAATGTTCAGTAGAAAAATATCAGGTCAAAGAATACATTACAGTAATATTTTTATGTATACAAGAGCCCAAAGAGAAACAACTAGATGGTACATTGTTATTAATTCACAGTTATCTGGTAAACCTCAAAGAAATGTAACGAGTTATTGGCATTAGGGTGGCAATTAACTCTAGAAATGGGATTCAGTCAAGGAAGGGTACTCAGGCACGTTCACAGTCACTGTTCTACTTCACAAAGGGAGTACTGGGCTTATGGATATTTGTTTCATTATTATTATTAAACTGAATGGATTTTACATGTTATTTTGCATCCATCAGAGGTTTTGTAATAAATGACTAAACATGAATATACAAGACTTTAAAAAATAAGCCTTTCTTGAAAGACCTATAAAAAGACGTGGCTAAAGAGGAAGACATTCTCAGATAAAAAGTCTCAGAATTATAAATCTTGGCGTTCATATGAATAATATACATTTGGTCCAACTCCAATCAGAAAAATTACCAACAAAATAAAATTTGGAAACGACTAGCCATAAGTTTCCTAAGGCCTGTGAGGGATAAGAGGTCATTATTCCATACTGAGTTTCAATTTGGGATTTGATCATGACAACATAAAAACCTGGTTTTTAAGCTATCCTGGAATAAAATATAAATAAAATGTCCACTTTCAGTGAGCTGGCCAGACCCGTTGTAGAATTCATACTCAAATCCCTGTGACTGGAAATCATCGCAGAGAGCAGGGTGCCCAATCTCAGATGTTCAAAGAATGTTTTCAAATAATAATGATATAGGACAATGCTCAGGGCATAATACTGTGTAGAAAGAAAAAGAGTGAAAAGACTCCAAATAGAGAATAATCTATATGCATTAGATATTTATATATATGAATGTGTGATAGTGTATGTATGTCTGTGTGTCTAACATTTATGTACACACACACATATATATGTATATATCTAATGTAAGAAAATATTAAAAGTGATACTTTGGATGATAAAATTATAGGTTATGTTTTCCTTTATACTTTTGTATATTTTATAACATTTTCAATAATAGGCATACATTTTGTTTACATTCAAATATCAAAGTTAATAATTAAAAACTAGACTTTGAACTATTAAACCTAGAATTTTCTAGTGCTAATAATAATGCTTAATATGGTTAATCAAATGAGAATGAACATTTTTAGAGAACTGATTAAATCAAATAAATTAAACTTAGATGAAATCTATTCTATACATAGGCATGTTCCTCACTTAAATAATGAGTTCATTTTCCCTGCATATGTATATCTTTGCATGTGGCTGCTTTTATATTTCCATTTTGCTTGCTTTTGGTTCTATATGCTCATTCATAGGCCACTTTATTTTCTTTTTGGTTTTAATTTCAACAAGGGAAGGACCTATCCCTAACGTCCTTTTTGTTTTAGTGTCTAGCATAGCACCAATAAGATTTTATCTTAATTAATTGAGCATTCAATTTTAGTTGACAGCAAAGTGGATCAGTGGCACAAAAAGCGCTCACAATGGCTCATCAAGTGTTATTTCAAAAGACGTAAATTCTAACTTTTTTCTTTTCCCTCTCATATCAAATTTAGTTATTCTTTATCATGCTATTTTAAGTTTGAGAAAGGTGACAATGTTCCAAACATAATTTATTTTCCAAATTAGGAAACATTTGAGAATAAAAAGGGATGCTATTGTTAATTATGCTGGGGCAACAGTCAGAGACTGTCACTCCCCTGTGCAAACCTGGATCCCTGGTCACCCTAACAAGAATTAACTATGACCAGTCAAATTTAATTTTTTTTTTTTTTGGCAAGAAAGATTGGCCCTGAGCTAACATTTGTTGCCAATCTTCTTCTTTTAGCTTGGGGAAGATTGTCCCTGTGCCAATCTTCCTCTATTCTGTATGTGGGACTCTGCCACAGCATGGCTTGATGAGCAGTGTGTTGGTCTGTGCCCAGGATCTGAACCTGCAAACCCTAGGCCGCCAAAGCAGAGTGTGTGAACCTAACCACTATGCTCCTGGATCAGCCCCTCAAATTTAATTTTAAGGTCCAAATGGAAGATGGATTATTCAATAACTGGGAGGGAAGTAATCATAAACCCCTTTTAATATAGCATTTGTGTTAGAACAAGATTTGATTTTACTGATTCCCTTTATGTCATTCCCTTAGTAATGACACTAAGTTTCCATTTTTATGATATATTATCCCATTTTGAAGAGGATGGAGACTGAAGAACTGACTTTTCTTGTTTCCATTTGGAACATTGGTAAGTTTGTTTATGTCTTAATTCCAACCTGAAATTCGACGTTTTACTTTTTAGTTTATCTAAAATTTTAATTTTCTGGCTCAGAATTATCCATTTCTTAGCGTTCTGCATGTTCTCTTTATTTTACCAGCACTGTAGTACAGAAATAGGATTTGAATTCCTCAGGACGGAGGGCATTCTTTATAGAGAAAGACAAAGCTGCTTCAAGACGGAGTTTCTGGGTTCAGCTTGGTTCACCCTCTAGTTCAGTGACTTCCTCCTACAAATGAGTTTCTTATCTAGAGTTTTGTTCTGTGAGCCTCAGCGTCTAGCTTATCACAAGTCAGCCTCCTTTCTTGTTCTTGGGCTTATTCAAACCTTCAAAGCAAATCTGTGCATGTAAAGTATTTGCAGGAGTTGTTATTGAAGATGCGTGTCACTAGTTATATAAATTTGAGCTCTTCAGGTTTATTTCCTCTAAAATTATGCTGTGAAAACCTGACTTTATTTTTAATGTGTTAAAGGAGAGTGGAATGTGCACAACGTTTCCCTCTACACATGTTTAATTTTTGAGTAATAGCCAATGCTTATATATTTAGGTTAAATTCTTTCTACCCATTATTGTTGTTACCTATGGAGAAACTCATGACCTGGGAAGATTTCTTAGCATATGACTTATTGTTAGAAAAATAATTCAGAATTACAGATATTGTTACAGGAAGGAGAGAAAGAGAAACCTGGTATAGCCTTATGTCTGCCAAAAAAAATATTAGACTTTATGATGGGAATTTATACAATATTGCCTTCTCACCAGATGCATACAATGTTACCCAATGACTGACAGTCGGAATAAAATAATATTAAAGGTGAGGAAGGCCCAGTGTGATCAGGCAGCTTCATTCCCAAATTGCACAGAAAACTGACAGCCAGACAGCATTGTTCCTGGCTTTATGTTTCCTTAGCACTTTTTTCTACCTATTTATTGGAGTTACATTATCTTAAAGGATATATCCATAGGTTTGCTTTCCACTCGAATGAGAGATTCTTGAAAGTGTGTTCGATTATCTTTCAGTATAATTCTTGGTAACATTGCCTAGTCTATATTAGGCCTTCAATAGATATGTTCAGAATGAATTAATGAGGAAATGAATGATTATATAAATTAAATTTTAAGAGATTACATGATTGCTCACTGTCACCCAGCAGGGTAGCAATAAAGCGAGGTTGCGGCAACTTGAGCTCTCTATTCCCCACAGCCTGCTCTTCTAACATGTGCAACCAGACTCCTTGTTCCAGCACTGTGGGTGGTGTCTGTGTTGTTCCTTGCTAGAAGCAGAATAGCACAGGGACTGATAACCTTGATTTAGGGCCCCTGGAATTAGGTCCTTGATCTGCCTTAATCATGGGCAAGTTATTTCATATTTCTGATCTCAATGATTTATGCTTATTTTGCAAAATGAGGAGCATAATGTATATCACACAGAGTGGTACTGAGGACTAAGTAAGATAAGTGTAAAATGTTCAGTATATTTCCCAGTCCATCCTAAGAACTCCAATTGCTTACCCTACTGTTCGTCCATCACGTTGGCCCACCTGAAGTTTCCAGAATACACAGAGATTGTTGCTATTTTGGTGTTGCTGCTGCTGTGCTTTCCACAGAAGCCATTTTCTCCCCAGGTATTGGCTGAGGTCTTTTCCTAAATGTCAAATTCTTAATCGTCTTGAATCAACCCATCAAAAATAGCCCTAATCACGCTATCATCTCATTTTGCTTCATTTCTCTTCATTGTACTTAGCAGTCACTGGTGTTTTGATAAATATTTTTACAGTGCCCACCTCTTGCTCACAAGACTTTGCCCTCTTTATTCAGTGTTCTATCTCCAGCGCTTAGAAGAGTACCTGATCTATGGAATCACTAAACCTCTATTTTTTGACTGAATGAAAGGCATCGTACAAGAAAATGCTGCTCTTAAGAATCAAGCTACTTAGAAACACTCGTATGTATGTGTATTACTATAAACGGTAGCATTTTGGAGGGAATGACATAAAATTGTCGATTCTATATGAAAAATGAGGTATAGGTCTTGAGTCCCTCCCTCCCTCCCTATTTCTCCCACAGCTATCCTTTTTGTGCAAATAACATATTCCTTAAATGCATTTTTCTATCCCCTCAAAAACCGAATAACTCATCTTCTAAATTAAGTATATCAACCCTCAAAGCAATAAAACACTAAGTTTTTGGGAGATTTATTCCTAAGAAATTAATACCAGATTACCATACTTTTTTTGAGAACACAAAATGTAGGTTTTGAGAAATAAAATTTATGAACTTTTTTTAACCTAAGCATTATATTTCGTATAGCTCTTCCATATGTCTCTATTTAGAGGTATTTTATTTCTTTATTTTTAAGTAGTCAAATTGCTTCTAGATGGATAGGAAGTGATTAATAATTAAAAATTGTTTCATAAACTGTTGGCATCTTTAGTTACACACATATCCAACAATGGCAATCAATGTGGTGAGTAATGTTCAGGTAATTTAGGCTCCAGAGAACAATTAAATCAATTGCTACAACCTGGTGTTTCCTGTTATGCCTGAACATGGAGAACTGTAATTTTCTGGATAATTCACCTTAAAGTATAGCAAAATGAAATGTGCAAGTAATTAAAGAAAATGTTCTACTAACATTTATCTTGATAAATTGTTTCAGTTCTACGTTTGATTTTGCAGACACGTCCATGATATCATTGAATTAGTGAAATAACTAAAAAAGCTCGTGGAAGTGGTAATTGCCCCTATAGTTTCCAGTAGGATGTTAAAAAGATTTTTGAAAATAACCATGTTGCACTGTTAACACAATTTCTGCTGTAACTTACTTTTGCTGCTTTTAAAATATTAGCAGTTGCAATGTGCGCATGTTTTCTATATGAAGACTGATTTAATCTCATCTCCTTCAAAAAACTAAACCAAACCAAGAAGAAAAAAAGTACTAATTGAATAGAGTAATAATTCTATGGAATTTGGTATTCTAAATCAGAACTGGGTATAATGAGTTTTATGGACGTTTTCACATTATGAACATAATTGACAAAGTGGTTATGGGGACCATAAAATACACTCCTTCTCTGAGGATTTCTTTGACCAGAAGTACATAAAATTTTATAAACCTGTCCAGAGCTACACATATCTAAAAGGCTCATTTTCTATACTTCTGAGACCTTATTCTATGGATAAGATCTTAATTGAATCATTCAAAATGTAACGTAATATTTATATTATTAACTGAGGAAGTGAATAGAAAAGTAGATGGTTAATTTTGAATGCAATAGGCACCTACTAAGAATGAGGTTAAAAATGTTGTAACTTGGTCTGTGCCTGACTTAGAATTCAAGAAGAGACTTATGCAGATATTACAAGCATTTGCTGCTTTGTACACTTGAGATTCAAAAACAAAATCCCTTTTGTATCCTCTGAAAAATGTTGCTCTTTCTGTGTTTTATTGGATTATTTAGTTTTCCTTTCAAGTTTATATTTGATGTTGCGTCTTATCTGGGCCATTGTTAGGCCTAATTTCTTTAAAAAAGTGGAACAGAAAGAATTGACCCCAATACTTCCTTAGAAAGTATACGAAGTATAGTTCTTACCAGATGGTAAGTGAAATCTATTCCTGGTATTCTGAAGATGATAAAATTAATACTCTGTATAAAAGCCACATAGAATGAAGAATCGATTTTAACCAGTTAATTCTTTTAAATATTTACCAAGTTTCTGATATATACAGAACAGATCTATTGACCAATTAATAGTCATTTACCAAGTAACTGAAGTATTCAGAACAGATTCAAGGCTCCATATTATAGCGATGGGCCGTTCTGCAGGCCCGTTGTAAGGAGAACACATGTGCATCGGTTTTCATGGTGAAGAGCCATATCTCTTGCATGCTCATTAATCAAAGAGAAAGTGAGAAATAGAGGATGTGTATTAAGCCCCTGCCACCTCACCCATGTTTTTGGCACATCAGCTGATCTTGACTCGTCAGGTAGCTTTATATGATCTCCTCTATACCCCTATACCCGCTAATCTTTCTAGGACCATTGTTTAAATGAAGAAACTAAAGTTGTTCATGATGAGACAACAAGTAACAGAGCCAGAATTAAAACCTGACTCTATGTGACTCTAAAGCCACTCCCCCACATTTTACTACGAATCCTTTGAAGAGAGAGGTGATATCTTAGAGAGGTTAAAACTTCCATGGAGCCTGACAGGTCCCATTGAGTTTTGTGCTGTGTGCTGTAATGTGTACCTCTGAAAAGGGATGTGGAGCATCTCGGGCATGGGGTGGTGGTGGTGGGGTTGGTGGCTGCTCAGGTGTTGCTCAGCAGGGGACATTTTCTCATACCAGCATTGCTATAGGGTGGGGTATGGCCCTTTCTGGAGGTACGGAGGCAAGATCTGAGAGCTGATGGAGTTCAGGGCCTGATTTGCTGGGAGGAGTTGTTGGAAGGAGCAGCTGCAGTTGAAATTCAGTTGGTGGTTGAAGTGAGATGACATGTGAGCTAAACAGGTGGGCCTGAGGGCATGGGCCCTAAGGAGCTTCATGGAGAGCCTGGCATCATCACTAGGCCAGATTCAAGAGCCTCAAGACGGGATACTTTATTGATAGAGCAGTGACCATAGTAAGGGAGCTATACTCACTAGAGAGTTGAGATTTCTAAGAAAATAAAAACTTGCTATTAATACAACAGAAATTAGGTTCTCTTTCCTGAGGAGTTATCAAAGTGAGTCTGTGACACATGGTGCAATATATAGAATAAAAGAATGGTTATACTTTAAAAAGTACAAACATACATGCATACATACATACATATATATATATATATATATATATATGTATATATGTATCTCCTTACAAATGGTATGTGCGTGTGTGTGTATACACATACATATATATGTGTATGTTGCTAGGAATGAGATGCTGGCCATTTGTAGTAGAGGACAAATTAGAGAATGATGCTAATTTTTAGGAAAATATAATGAGCTAAGTTGTATTTTAAGACACGCCTACTCACTGGTAGGGGGTTAGGATTAGCAATATACACTTGGGAGGTAATAATGATAGTAGCAGTTCCCATTGTAGGTAAGATCCCCGAATTAATGTGAATACAGATAAACAAGATAGGGTTAAAGAGCCTGGATTAAGGATGGGAGGAATATGTAAATTTCAATTTAGGAGATGAAGATGGAAGAAGATAATCAGAAGAAGGCCACTGTTTGTTTATATTTAATAGGCTGACCTCTACTTATCATGGAGGAATCTCTGTGAAAACAAGGGAAACCCTGAGAACAAAGAGACAGACTGATTTTCGAAGGATTCATCTTCCCAAAGGAAGCAGGGGTCAAATTTTCATGATTTCTACTGAAAAACAAAACAAAACCTTATTCTGAAATTGACAATTCATATATGTGTGTGTGTGTATATATATATACACACAATATAATATGTGTGTGTGTGTGTGTGTATACAGATAGACAGACGTCTCCGTTATCCTGTAAGCTCCTTGAAGGCAAGAATTGTGTCTTCTTTGTTTCTTTGTTCCTTAAATGTCTAGGACATGTGTTGCATTTATTTAATTGGATTTACGAGGGGACAATAACCTCCACTAACAGGTTGACATTCGGGGCAGAGTTCATGTTGCTTTCAGCATCATAACTGGGTCAAAGTTAAGAACACAATTTTCATCTCATGTACAGTTTTTTAAGTCAAAACAGGAAGCTAAAGCCCTATTTTATTTTCCTAATGACTTTCTGATATTTTTAGCTCCTCTTTAATGAATGTCATATTAATGAAAAAAATGTTGATTATCTTAAAATGTGTATTTTTAAGGGACAGTCATGGTTTTTATCTCAGGATGTAAAGATTATAAAGCAAGCTATTATAATTATATTCAAAATACAACAATATAAAATATTAGGCATTTTTAATGTTTCCCATTTATTTTTTATTCACTTACAATGGCTATATTCGTATGACATTCATTCAACAAATGTCTATCATCTATCTGTCTATCATTATCTGTCTATCTATCTTTCTATCTCTTTTGCACACTTCTAGGCAGGGTGGAATTATATAAAGAGGCATAATTCCTATTCTCTAAGAGGGAGGAGCTTCATAGTGGCTAGGAAATAACACATATAAAATTGAACAGAATGCAGGCTAAATAATAATACTGCACGTGTCTTGTGGCAGTATATGGCCGCATCCCTAGTCAGTACGACATTCTTAAGTGTCATGAGGCCTCAGGAAGGAGAGCTCACTGTAGCCTGTCAAGAATATGAAATCTAATATATGTGCAGAATTTTAAACTTGTGCCTGAATTTTTCTCATTATGTAGACAAATATTCTGATATTTTTTGTGCTAAAGAAATCAACTATATAAAATATGATCAAGCAATCAATAGAAGCATGAAAATTAGATAGTTGATTTGTTGGGTGATAGGATTCTGTATAATAAAATATTTATTCTGGTCTTGACTTCATAATGTTGCTGTGTAGTGGTGTTTATAAAGGAACTGTGTACTTTGGCTTCATATTAGCAAAGAGAAATAAACTCTGCTATGTTCTTGTGTAAAATCAAATAACTAATCCATATATATGTCCATTCAGGAAATGTTTGTTCATTTATGCATTTAATCAGGTACATGTTTATTCATACCTCCTGTCTTAGTCAGTTTGGGCTGCTCTAACAAATTACCATAGACTGGGTTGCTTAAACAATAAATAGTTATTCTCATGGTTCTGGAGCCTGGAAGTCCAGGATCATGGTGCCAGCATGCTCAGATTCTGTGAGAGCACTCTTCCTGCTTGCAAACAGCTGACTTCTTGCTCTGTCCTCACATGGCAGAAAGAAATCTAGCTAGCTCTCTGACCTCTTCTTAAAAGGGCACTAATCTCATTCATAAGGCTTCCAGCTTCATGACGTAATTACCTCCCAAAGATCTCACCTCTAAACACCATCACGCTGGGATTCGGGTTTCAGCATATGAATATGAACGTTTGTTGAACACCTTCTATCTGTTGGAGTGATCCAGACACTGATGGTGTGATGTCAGCATGGATAGGCACTTGTTTTCAGAAAGCTAGCAGTCTGGAAAAGCTCTCCATTTCTGGGCTGTGAACTCCTATATGTGTGTGTGTGTGTGTGTGTATATGTATATAGTCATATACCATGAAACTCTAGAAGTATTTAATGAGCGCCTACTAGCTTCATATAAGACATAGGGACTTTTCTGTTTGGTGATGTCTGAAATTCCTCTTCACATTCTAGATAAGAAACATCCAAAGCACAAATTTCCTCAGCCCAAGCAAAACACGTATGTAAGATCTTCAAGGTCTTCTTTCCACTGATATCCGTAATGGTTCCCTAAAGAGTTGTTTTTCAAATAACGTAGGTTGTGTCTTGAAGTGATGCACATACTGATGAAAAACCATATGCCATGGAATAGGGGGAGTTGTGTATTAAACCATTTTTCCTTAGTCACATTTTATACTCTTTCGAGTGATCATGGTTTTCAGTGAGAATTCGCCTAGTTGTGAGGCCTCCTGGATACTAATTAACTCGTGCCGTGTTATGATCCTGTACACAGAAAGTTTAAATCAATACCTTGCATCTGAGGAAAGCACATCTTTTTAAATACACTGTTTACACAAAGAATTCCTGAAAATAACTGGTAACTAAGTGGTTTGAAAGAGTTAATATAGTTCCCCACAGGTCTAGTTAAGACAATACCTATCCCAACGTTGAAAAGATGAACGTGTTTTCAAATGAAGTCTATTTGTGTAGGGAGACTGTGCTGACAGAAAATACTTATTTCCTTTAATTCAGTTTATCACTTAATCTGTAAATGCAGAAACCATGTCAAAGGATGCTTGAGAAAATAAACTTGAAAGCCAGCATTAACCTCCCAAACCAGCTGAAGGTGCTCGAAAGACAATAAGGGTAAGATTTCATTATATAGACTTCAAGTGAGTTTTTTAAAAACCCATAGCCTTTCCAGGGAAAATGATGAATGCTGTTCTGATTCTAATTGACAAGTGTTATATATAAAAGAGTTCTTGCCTTCGTTCTTATCAAAACTGTGGGGATTTCCAATGATAGGACAATATTATGTGGGTGGAAACTTCTCAGAAGAATAGAGAACTTATCAGTATTTACTTAGGTTCTATTACATTCAGAGCCATAAAAGCAACTACACTCATAAATTTATAGCCAGTCAAGGATATTGCCTCTTCCCCAAAGAGGCTAGATATTAAAGGAGTAGAGTGAATGAGCTCAAATCATGAAGTGGTTTCAATATTGGAGCAGTTTTCCTCCTTCGTATTTCAACTTGTAGCCAATATGTTATGAAGAATCACTGGCTAGCTAACTTTGGGGGTTTGGAAACAAAAAACAACCTTAACCATTTTTTCTTACTATTTTAAAAAATTTTTCTTCTACAATTAGTACTTAATAATAATATCTACCCTCTAATGAGCTCTAACTGTAGACTAATGATCATCATACTTGCTTGAGTAGATGATTTTATCATTGCAGCTTTTCAGATAAAGAAACTAGAGGTTCATAGAGGTTAGGAATCTCGCCCAAAATCACATAGCAGAGACAAGACTTAAGCCCAGAGCTTTCTGATTTTGAAGCAGATTCTGTATTAGCTTCCCATTTCTGCTGTAGCCACTGAGTGGCTAGAAATAACACAGATTTATTATTTTACAGCGCTGGAGGTCGGAAGTCCCAAAGGGGTCTCATTAGGCTAAATTCAAGGTGTCCAAAAGGCTGCATTTCTCTGGAAACTCAAAGGGCAGAATCCATTCCCTTGCCTTTCCCAACTTCTAGAGTCTTCCTCCATTCCTTGGCTCATGGCCCCTTCTTCCATCTTCCATCTTCCAAGCCAGCAATCCCATCACTCTGACCTCTGTTTCTGTCATCATATCTCCTTTCCTTACTCTTCTGACTCCCCTTTCCATCTTTTAAAGGATCCTTGTGATTACACTGAGCTCACTTAGGTTACCCAGGATAATCTCCCTGTTTGAAGATCCTTGACTTAAACACATCTGCAAAGTCACTTTTGCCATGTAAGGTTACATACTCACAGCTAACAGGTGTTAGGGATCTTTGGAAGGCCATCGTTCTGCCTACTGCAGAAGCTAAAGAAGATATAAGTAAGCATAGTGCTGTTGCTAATGTACTTTAAAATAAATATTCTGATATTGTAATTTAGTAGACCAAAATTACGATCAGTAAGATTAGTGATCACTAAAATGATTATTGTAGTATACTATAATGGAAGTAGTTTTGACTGTAGAGAAATCCTTGCTCTATCATTTACTGACTGGATAATTTCAGGTAAATCTCTTAGTGCCATTTCTTTAGAATTGATATGGTGGTAAATTATACCAAATTTTATTCCTTAGAACTAATGGAAACATATTTAAACAATTAGCAGGTAGGTGTTCAGCAACTGCTTATTCCTTCTTCCTCATTTTCAGAAGGTAACAGAGAGAAAGAAAGTAAAGTAGTACATGCTGCACTCATATCACAATACTTTCTGGTAATAATTAAACTTGCAAAAATTATTTTCTAAATATGCTAACTATTTTGTAGGTCTTAGACTTGTATAACAAATAATATTCTGCAACTCAATATTCTCTTTCTTTTTTCCCTCTAATGTTCAATGCCTGCTTTGTTTGTGTTTTCCTATAATGTTAAATTTGGGCATTTGAATTAGTTTATTAACCTGATGATAGCTTTTTCTCATTCCATTTTAGGTACTTCGATTTTAAGATGAAGTTTTCTGTATTTGTTGCAATTAAAAGTGTTCAACTAGTGGTGGGAAAATGATCCTAGGTCAGTCTTTTAAAAATCATTTTTTTTTAAGATACATCACACATGTTATTTTTAAGATAACATCTCATGTTATAGGAGAGTTATAATAAAAAGCAACATCTCTGCCTCATCATTCTCTTCCTCTGTTTGCGTTCTCAGGGGCAATTCCTAACTGTTGGTTTTTCATTCTTTTTCTTCAGAATGCTACTCTGTAATTCTTGATCGTGTGGTTGTCAACTTTCAAATAATACCATTGACTCCTGCTGTGAATGTTAAGGATCTGTTCTACTGACTTACCCTGTCTTTCCCTGCCCCTCCTTTCAATATTTGACATGTATAGTTTCAGTTTTGTTTGTCTGTTGATTAATTTTATAACTTAAAATAATATAGTTAAAAGTTCATTTCTCTTTTTCAACAGAGTCTGTATTCTTCCCTTTCGAATACAAGTTCTTAAGACTCCTTCTCATTTCCTCAACTTTTCTTCTCTCTTGTGGCTTACTTTTGGTCAGCTAAACTTTTACTTTTATGTTATCAAGCTGTTTATATTTAGATTCTTCCTATAACCACCATCAAGTCTTGCTTTTTTAATATGTTGGCTCTAAAAGTTGGAAATGTGTAAACAATGTTGGCACTCCACAAATATTGTGTAATACTGAGTCACTCGCTGTGCTCTATTCTTGGCTATAGGTCCACCCCAGGAAACCCAGGACACCCTTGGAAAAGAGTTCACTGTGTTCAAATGGATGCTTCCCTTTTGTTTATTTTTAACTCAGTTACTTGAAATCATTCCAAATTTACATTTGCTTTATATCTTGGCCTTGACTTTTTCATACAGGTTTGTTTTTATCCTGAAATTTCAAATTGTGTTTCTTTTTGTTTCCTGCACTAAATTTGCCATTACTTTATCCTCATTTTTTTTTTCTTTTTTCCCCTCAAAGTCTTATGTTGTCTCAGATTTTTTTCTAAGTGGAAACTTCTCTTGTGGAGCTCTGCATGTTTTTCAAAACCTCACAATTCATAGTGTCCCCAAATTTCAAAAGGATACGAGTGTGAACCTTTTTTCAGTCATTGTCTTAGGATCCCCAGCAGTCTGTTCAATTTTGAAACTTATATCCAGCTTTAGTTTGGGGATATTTTCTAGTTTTTTCTTTGATGATTTCTTCTTTCCCATTTCTTTGTGTTCATTTTCTCATTCTCATGTCTATTGGTTATACCTTCTAGATTGGTTTTCTTTTGTCTCTTGTCTTTTATTTCATATTTTTACTCTCTCTCTCCTTCTGCTCTTTGACATGAGAAGTATTTCCATTGCTTATGTTTTAGGCTTCTGGTGCATTTTATGTTCTGGTTATAGGTTTAATCTCTAAGATCTTCTAATTCCATAATGATTTCTATTTATTTATTTACTTTAATTTTTAAAAGCTAAAATATACCATACATGCATAAAACCAAATGAAATATTGCCTTCAGGACTGTCTTGGCTATTCCTACTCTTTTGAATATAATATAGATGTTTAGAATATACTTAGTAATATTCAATAAAAATCGTGCTTGGATTTTCACTGGAAATGCTGTAACTTTATTGATTAATTTGCAAAGACTTTAAAATCTTGCGTTATTGAGTCATCTAATGCATGAACATGACATATCCCTCGATTTATTGATATTGTCTTCCACTCTGGAGTTTTCTGCACAGAGGCTTTATATATTGTTACATACACATATGTGTATATAGTTTAACAAGTAGATTATGGCTTTTTTGAAAACCAGTCTTAAGGAAAAAACCCTTTGTTTTCTTTACTCTGAAGTAAATGAAAAGCTGTATTAGTCAGCAGTTGCTACAGTAATGCTGCATAACAAAAAGAACATAAAATGCTCAGTGGCTTACTGATGTTCTATTTATTTTTACACTCCCAAGGCTGTAATAGGGCTGATCTAGGCCAAGCTCCTCTAGGTTAGGGCTGTACTACAAGCTTCTGACAGGGTTTCAGGTCTGAGATAGGTTGGCGTATTCTTTTTGTGGTCAATCAGAGGTGCATGAGAGAGCAAGCCAAACCATGCAAGCAATTAAAGTTTCTGTCACATCATGTCCACTAACACTCTATTAGTCAAAGCAATTTTGTGGCCAAGCCCAACCTTAGTGGGACGGGGAAGTACATTCTACCCACAGTGGGAGGTGCTGTAAAATTACGTAGCACAGGGTGTGGATGTATACTCCTAGTACACAAAGCTGAATAATTGGGACAATAATCCAATTTATATCAGAAGGAAAGTATATAAATATGAGTATTCTTGAGGTACATGGCTTTTTGTTTGCTTTGCCATTATCAGAAATGTCCTCCATTTTTTTAAAGAGGTTCACCAGTAAGATTATAAAGGATACTCATTTACTTGTTAGTGATATATAATTAGTTACTTTACTATAGTAGTGGTGAAAATCAGAGAGGAAAAGCCCCCAGTCTCTCTCCTAAGTATAAAAGCTGTGTTTCAAACCGTCCAATGAACATTCCTCAGGCAACTTATTCTCAATAAATACCAGGCATTTCATTAATTCTTCATTTATCCCAATCCTGCTGCCCCTTAATTTTCCATCATCAGATCTCTCCAAGTTATCCTCAAGTTTTTCTTCTTATCCCTCTATCCAGTTGGTGAACAGATCCTGTCAGCTCCAAGTCAAAGTACATTTCAAATCTCCTCACTCAATTTTTATTCCATTAACAATTTCATCTTTAACCGAGTTTTATCTTACACACCTCTGGAGCCAGAGGGATCTTGCAAAATAGAAGTCTGAGAGTGTCCCATGTTTAGACCCCTCGACTGCTGGAGTCCTGGCTCCCCAGTGACCACAGGACAAAACCCAGATGTCTTTAGGATGACATCCAAGGCCCTGTCCAGTTTGGTCTCGATGTTTTCTCTCATGGGGAACATCCAGCTTCCATCTCCTCCCCCTCATCCACCATTCAAACTATGTGGAATGCTGAGTTCAAATTTTTTTACTCTTCTAGATGATTCTCTCAGTATCTTGACAATCATCCCCTGTCTTCTCCACTCAGTAAACCCCTAGTCCCCTTCCAGAGTCAGTTCAGGTGTCCTCTTTGCTCTCAGGCTTTGCCTGACTCATGCATAGTTAGTGGTCTCCTCCTGGGTTCTCACAGCATTCTACCTAAATATCCGTTAAAGAATTCCTTTCTTGGATTCTTTACTGTGATTATAAAAGTATAAAAAAAATCCTTATAAAAATCGAACACAATGTATCTGATTTACATATACTGTGTAAAGAAGAAAATAGAGTCTGTGGTAATCACTGTTCTCCTCTGCTTAAGAGAATACAGTTAACATTTCGTTACTGTGTTTGTTGTTTTTTTAAAGATTGGTTTATATGATTTAACAATATTACATAGGCATTTTTTCAGTTACTTTCTATTGTAGAAATTAGTTTAGCTGTTTTTCTCTTTCCCTGGATTGTTCATTCCCCTGAGGCTTATCTATTCTCAGTTTACACCCTATTTCCAGTGAACAGTGCAAAGTCTGGCAAATAGGAAGCATTTAGTTAATAGTTTTGTGAATGTTAAATGATATGGGAATATATTTCTAAGTCCAAGTAATTCAATGAACCAAAAAAATGTAACTATAGTCAATGTTAAATTCCAAAAGTGGTAGTATTTTACTATGTCAGAGCATCTTGTTATGTCAAATATCATTTTTGGAATGCTGGCACCATGACAAGGCAATCATTATGCTGTAATTCTGTGTTAATCCTCTTTTCCACTGTTTTGACCTTTGGAAATTATTTGCCATAAGGACTCCAGTCACATAAGGCTTTAAATATTGATCAAATGATGTTGCAGCTTTAGAACTGATAAAAGATGCAGGGAGTTAAATCATCCTAGTCTTCTTTTTATTTCTTCTTTTAAAGACATGTAACTCCTTTGTCTGATCTCCTTATGTTCCTTGTCACAACTGTATGGCTTTTAATCACTCATAGATTCAGTGAGCTACTCCACTGCTGGAACCTTAATAATGCTCTAGCTTGTTTGGATGATCTTCCTGATAAAGTCCTGACAATCTCTCAGTATAATGGGAAGACAATCAAAATAAAAAATGCTCTAAGAGTTCAGGTAGTAGTGCATGCTATTATTTTTCACACAGTGCAAAGATATTAAAATACTGACTTTCATGCTTTTGATTGAGTTTGTGATGAAATCCAAGAAAAATTGAAAATTTGAATTATTCTACTGCCAGAAGGGACTGTATATCATGAACAGAAAGCAGGCGTATGTAACCAACTCTTGTACCATAATCTCAAGAGTGTCAGATTGTCCTTCTTTTATGTGAGTTTCTGTAAGATGTCTATGCAATTAATTCATTATATAGCTCTTTTATATTTGCAATTACCACATGGAATTTTACAAAAATATGAAATGTCATCTTCAGTGCAGACTGTTTGAATAGTTAATAATAATGACTTATACTGATAGAGTGTTTTGGATTTTTCAAGGTGCTTTCCATTCAGTTATCTCATTTGACTCACTAGCCCTCTTACGTGAGCAGTGGAATTGTTATAATTCTCCACCTCTACCATCCTTTCTGCCTCCTTCCCTCTTATTGTTTCCCTATTTCTTTTTCTGTCTTTTAAAGGAAGCAATTTGGCACATGGAAAGAACACAAAATATGAATTCAGATATTTAATTTCATCCTTGCCCCACTGAGTTACTTTGGCATTGGGCAGATCACTGTCGTTTCTCTGAAGTTTAGTTTCTTAGCCAGCAAAATAAGAAGAAGGCTGAAGTATATACGCTTCAAAGCTGAGAGGATCACATCAAGTGAAATATGGGAAAAATGAAAAAAAAGAAAACAAAAAAACAAATGTCATGTCTGCGTTATCTTCCTTTGAAGATACCTTGGGGTAATGGAAAGAGAAAAGATTTTGGCCTCATTGCTTCTTACTTACTTCATCAGTTATCTAAGCTTTCTGCACTTCATTTTCCTCATATGTAAAATAGGGCTGATTCCTATTTTATGAAGTTATTGAATAGAAAACTAAGATAACCTGTATACTGATCCTAACATGGTTCCTGAAACATAGTAGTGTATACTCTGTTACAAGTATTTTTTCTTCTTTCCTCCCTCCTTTCTTCCTACCTATTCTTCTTCCTTCACCTCATCCTTGTACAGCAGAGAAGATGGAGCACATGATTACAAAATCTTAAGATTTAATGACTTAAAATTTGTTTAGCGCTGAGCCTCTTCTTTTCAAACAAAGCTGTAAGCTCCAGTTGAGGCAGGAGAACGGGAGTATGCCTCGCTCTCCTCTTTTGAGTCAAGACCACTCACTGTCAGGCTTTGGAACCTCCGTTGGATCCTGAAAACTTGGAGCAGTAGAATTTAAAAACCACTGATGTAGCCCAACCTCTCGTTTTACAGACGAGGAAACTGAATTGGAGAGAAGTTGAGTGACTGGCCTAAACTTGCAAAGCTGGTAAGTGGTGAGCAAGACTAGAACTCGGTTGTTTTTTGCCTTTACCCTTGAGTTCCCCTTACCAAGTGAAGGTTCAGAGTGCAAGTGTGTGTAATTAAGATTCCGCTCTTGAAGGATGCTACAGTCTATTTGTGGAAATGAAATTTAGATATAAAAGATGAGGAAATGTAAAGTAGCATGATAAGCTATGAAATGGTTGGAACAGGTAAACACTTCAAGAAGAGAGGAGCATGGGTGATGCTGCTTTTGAGGATGGACATTGCAAACTCCGTGAGGGCGGGACTCGTCTGCTCCTTGCCATTTTATTCCCAGTGCACACGGAAATGCCTGACTTCCGGCCGGAGATTATTGCATGTTTTTTGAATGAAATGAATGAATAAATGATTGAATGGCTTAATGAAGTGTATAATTGAATCAAACTTAGAAAAAAAAGCAAAGATTCAGATGCTCTAGATCAGGGTGTTTAAACTGCGGCTGCTCTTCATTGTTAAGTGATGAAATAAGTTTAGTGCATCATTATTTACAAAAAAAAGTTGCAGCGTGTCGTTACATCGTGAAAATTGTTCAGATTTATATGTGATGCTGACATAAAACATATATGTATAAATATGCTTATGTGTATACTTGGTCACAATTAAAACGTATGTCTCACTGTAGGTCGTGGTTAAAAATGTTTGAAAAATGCTGTTTTAAGATGAAAGGCATAGTAAAGTTTGACGCAGACGTGTGAGTGCTTTGCGGAAGAAGAGTGACTTTAAAGTTTTGCTAAAACAAAGGTGGAAAGAATAGCGAAATCAAGATAAAGCTTATCCAGAGGAAGAGGCCTCCATTTGGTTCTTCAGATGTTGAAGAGCCATTGGGAATTCTCTACCCTCCCAGTCTCCATCCTCCACACTAACAGGATTTAACCAAACTACACTTTAGAAAGAATAATCTGTCAGGAGTGGACAGTTTGGACAGGAATTGAGGAAATGAGGCAGAGGACTCTGCAGAAGAGGCAGCACAGGTAAGGAAGTCGTGGCCTTGACTGGTGACAACTGGTAGAGAAAAAAGTTTCTTGGCAAGACCGGGGCAGAATGAAGTGAAAAAGTGAGTGGGTGATGATGAAATGGAGTCCAAATAGTAAACAATTTCTTAGAACTGCTGTCTGAAGCAAAAAAAGCAAAAAACCTCAAGAGAAAAAGTAAGACAGTGGAGTTAGGAGGAGGTTTTTGTTAAGATAGGAAGGGAGAATCTTTGTGGTTAACTGGAGTCAGTGGAGAAGGCTTCTAGACATAGGCTAGAAATGAATATAAAGAAGACGTCAACATTCTCATCAGACAGTTCTCTTCTTTTAAAATATCTGAGGCGAGGGAAGGAATACTAATTGTAGATAATACAAACTTAAAGGTAAAAGGAGTTAATAGACGTTGCTTTCTATAAGTTGAAGACTGACCCAGAACAACAGTTTTAATCAACCATGTGACATTATCCTACTAATTTTGTGTTACCAACAAGAGACATTTTTTAAGCGTATAAAAACATTTTCTTTGCTGTATAGGAAGCATAGCCTTTATTCACTCTAAATTTGTCTAATACACTACTGTTGCTTGAGAAATTATATAACTTTGAGCATCCTCCATATTATGTGTAAGTTAGGAAGTTAGAAAGAAGATGAGTCTTGTATGAAAATCTTGGATTTCATATCCTTAAAGACCAGTCTTGTATGAGAATCTTGGATTTCATATCCTTAAAAACTACTAAAAATGAAGGTGGTAATGAAACAAGTTCAGAATGCTAGAAATGTAATTACAAAGAGTTAAAATATGTTCATGTAAATTGAACCTTTCTTTTTGGTTTGAGTTTATCTGCCATTCAGAGGAAATTCAGAGGTCAAGCATTTTAAATAATTGTAGTTTAAATAAAAAGCCATTGCTTAAGTTATTTATTTTGAAAAGGAAACTAAATAATGCCCCTTCATTGTTTATTAAAGGAAAGCTATGATAGTGTTGTGTATGTCAATGAACCCATGTGTACGTGAGTTTATGTAATTAAGAGAAAGTGAGAGCATGAGCATAAGCATTGTATGTTTGTGTTGTGTGTGTGTGTGTTTTTGTGTGTGTGTGTGTTTGTGTATTACGAAACTGTCTCTAGGCATGGTCAGGTACAAAGGTCCATCATTTAAGTCTCAGAACTAAATAAACATGTGAGGTTATGATTATTTTATTGAGCTTTCTTATTTTATGACCCACTAATGGCTCATGGATCAGTTATATTGATGAGCACTGGAAACCTGCAGCTTCAATGAGGTTTTTTATTTATTCATTTACTGTCTTTATTTTAAAGTGCCAAGAAGAAAATGCCCAGTTCCCAGTCGTATTTTTCATTTACAATAAATCATAGAAATACCATTTTTATTATAAAGAAGGAAATAAAATTTATGTTTAAGTGTATGTAACTGGCAATTTGTATGTAATTTTTTCTAATTAACTTTCAATTTCTTATGCAAATTGTTGAATTTCTGAGCTTGAGTAGATGACTTACCATCAACTTCAATATCAGGTGTATGTTTCTTTTTATTCATGTTAGGCTGAACTCGTTGGCAAAATTAACCCAGTTACGTGGTTTTAGCATTTGTGAGGAGAAAACGTAATGCAGTATGATTTTTAAAATTTGTTTTTGCATATACTGTAATTTACTCATGTCATATTTTATCGAGAATTCAGACAGCAGGAATTCCTTTCTGTGTAACCTTCTGTGGGAACTTAGGCAGCTTGTTCCCCAAAGAAAGAGGGCCTGGGAGGGGCTATGCATCCCATTTTAGTCTTCCCAAATTTGCCAACCTGATAAATCCCTTCACCTCCTCTAGGGCTAGGTAAATAAATGGTGGCATGAGGTCAGGAGACAGCTCCAGTTCCACAGAGAGAAACGTCAGGAGGAAGAGTAAGTACCCCCGCCAAAGTATTGATATTTCTAATATTCATTAGTGGATTTAGTTTGAAAACTACGCATAAAAGTTTTATTTAAGGAAGTGACTGATAATGCTTACTTATCTATTTCAAAATAAAATTAAAAACTTAGTATTCTGCTTAAGAATTAATGAGCCCCCCTCAATCTACTTGTTTTATCAACATCTGGTCGATTGTACTGATAGCCCCTTTACTAGAGTTTGTAGGATGAAATAGAAGCTTTTGCCAGTTCAGCTTCTAGTACTTTAAATATTTTTTTTAGATTATCCTAAAATTAAAAGGGAAACTATTTGACTTGATATGTGTATGTGTTCCCTGAGGAAATTTTTGGAAGGAAAATTTTGAAAGGATTCTTAAGTAAATTTTTTGAACCGTAGACTTTTAGTGCTAAAATATTTGTTGAAATCACAATAGGGAGAATGAGAAATACTATTGTCTATTGGAGCCTGTATATTTAGAATCAAATCCTTCAATCTCTTTATATGTATAGAGGTTGAAGAACAGGTAATTTCTAGGTGAGCAAATTTGGAAAAACATGTGCAGGAAGCAGAAGAGCAATGGATATTCAAGCAGGAGAAAAACACCTACTTTCTGAGTATGTAAATATTCGAATAGCATCTGTGTTCAAGTTAAATGAAACCAAAATCCAGGGCTCGTTATTATGCTAGATCTTGCATTTCTTTCTGTTACTATTTTACCACTATAAAAATTATTAAAAACAAGTTCTCATGATCTGTGAGCTTACATAAATATGTTTTGAAATTCAAGTGATTCTGGAGACAGAGGGATAAAAAGCTTTTAATGGAATTTATGGATGTGAGAGCTCTAAAAATACGTCTGCAGGCGTTCTAAAGTCCTGAAACTTTTTATCTGGATTCCAAAATCCAGATCTGGAACAGTGGATTTTTTAACCCATATTTTTCTTTCAGTGAAGACAGTGAAATTTATAGCAAAGCAAGAGCTTGATGTTAAGTCTGGAAACACAGGAGCTATGAGTCCGCTCTAAAAATTAAAGAAAGTGGATTATTAGACTCTGGAGTCCCCAAATGTGATGTGGTGACCTGAGCATGCATTTGGTATCAGATACATTTAGGTTAGAATCTTGGCTTTGTCAGAAGTATGTGTTCTCTATCAAGTTACTGTACCCTTCTGAGTCTCAGGATTCTCATTTATAAAGCTGGAGACAATAACACGTCACCATATGAAATCCGGTGAGGATTAAAGGAGAAAAGGGCCTCGCAAAATGCCTGGCACAGAAGTGGCCCTCAATATCTGTTAAGCACAGTATTCTCCTTTCCAATGCAACTCTCTTAAATTGTCCCTGCCCAAACTATAACCCTTATTAGGAGATCCAGCGGCCTCTTAGATGATATCTCCGAGCTTTGCTCATGAATGAAGGCTAATGATTGTTTTTCCTAGAGAAATACCAATGATTGCCCTTGAACAGTCAGCAGATTCACGCACCTGAAAAATGGGCTGCATTTGGTGGAAGTCAAACCTTTTATTTCTTACATATTTCCCTGATAATGCAATTTTCAAATGCAGATTGCCTATGATCAAGCGCTGTGTCTTTAGGAGAAGATAGTGCTTTGTTAGTGTCCTTCTGGGGAAATTGTTCCCCAGTTTTCTGATACTTTTAGTCTCCTCTTCCAGATATGCAATTCTTCTACAATAACCTGAAGATAGTATTTCAAGCGGTGTCTGAAATTCAGCAGTTTTCCCCTCCAAGAAAGCAAGGGGGAGAAACAGCATTTTGTGATGATTTAAGCATTTCTTTAAGGTCTTTAAAAATCTTCATTCTTTTTAGTTTTATAGTCTATGTGGAATGTCTAGATTTTCTTCTACTTTTGAGAAAAGAACATGTATGAATCCATCATTTGTTTATAGTTTTAGACTAATAATAACATATTTATCGACTGTGTTTTACAAATACCAGTCACTACAATAAGCAGTTCACACATACTAACATATTTACTCCTCAGTTATATATAGATATTATTCTATTTTTAGTAGAATAGAGTAGATATGGAATAGATAGGGAAATTGAGGCACAAAGAATTGAGGTACATTTTCCCAAGATCGCACTGCTAGTAAGCGGTGGAGTGACGATTTGACCTTTGGGAGACTCTCTTTGGAACCATACACTTGCTCACGGCACAGTAAATAATCAGAGATAAAGTCAGTCTAGAAAATAATACCAGGGCTCCATCATTAATGAGGTTCTGTCACTTGTTTTGAATGTTTTTTATTTTGTGTGTATGTGTGTATGGTTTGTAAAAGAAATAGCTATGCTGTGTATGACACTTATTTGTTGAATGAATATTTTGTTTATCAGAAACTGGATACCAAGAGGGTAGATGACAAATGTTCTGTATTTGTTTAACTACCATGGACGAAAAGAAGCATTTCACAATAAGCTGAAAAAAATTTATTTTTTCGATTCTTAATTTTTAGATGTTTTTGGTGTTTTTAGATAAGAGTTTTGTTTTTGGAAAAATCCTGTGCAATTTGAGAACAATGTAATTCTTATTGAATGCATGCTTAATAGCCTAATAAGTAACTTTTTGCTTATTTATTTGATATACAAGATAATTTTTAGTTTATTAATCTAAATAATATAAAAAATTATCAAGAATTGTTGATAACACAAAGCTTTGATAAGGTTAACTGGAAGGTATCTAATATGTGCAATAAAATTAAATCCAAATTTGGGAAAAAATAGTTTCCTCTTCTTTGAGCAGGACGCAGCATTGTGATTGTACATATGTGCAGCTACGATGGAGCCCCACATAGTCAATGTTGAAAGTGTCACAGAGAGCAAAGCCGGCAGCTCAGGCCAAATCCTGCAGCGCGCCCGCACTTCAATACGCAGCTACAGGTCTTCTGTCTGATCTTCAGTTTTACCTTGAAAATTAATTTTCGTCAGTGAAACCGAGAGTAAATGACAAAGGTAATATTTAAAATAAAACAAAATCCAGGTAGGGGTTAAAAAACCATCCACCATTATTAACTTCTTCATATCGAAGTGTGATATCTGAACAATATTTTATGTTATTTTTCCTGAACTTTGCTGGAAAATCTAGCTGAGGTAATTCATAGTGTGATCCACGTTACTACAAAGTGAGTAAAGGACTCGTGGTCTCTAATCCTAGTACCGACCTTGAGTGAATAACTTCATTTCTCTGAGTCTCACTTTCTTAGCAGAGGATGGAAGTGGGTTGTTGGTTTTCAAACAGTCCTCTGTGGAATCCTACAGATTGGGAGTGTTTTAATCTCCGTCACAGTTCTGACTTTGCATTTTATATGTTGGTTGCATGCTTGAAATTTGTTTAGGAAATACTTCCATAGGTAAAGATTTGAAAAGCTCCTGAACTAGATTACGTCTGGAATTCCTTCCACCTTTAACATTTTATGATCCATTTCTTCTTTCGTATTTCCTATACTAGAATCACATACACAAATTACCACTGCCTCACACTCTAGACTTCATAGAATATCGATCTGCCCATTTTTACCAGTCGCAATTCTACTTGTTTTTCAAGGTCCAACTCTGTGGCCATCTCTGTGATGAACAGACTTACTAAGCCAAGAGAAAACTCTTCTCCCTCGAAATTTTAATAGCAGTATGTTAGTATCGTTTGTGAGGTGGTTCCCTGTTCTTCATTCTATCCTGGTTATTGCTGATTTGAAGAGTTACCATCTCTAACTCCAGGAGAGGCTAGCAGGAGTAGGGGGATGAACAGAAGAGAACGGTGGACAATAGGGGTACTCCCTGGGGAGCACACGTTCCATTAAGAGGGGGCACAGCCTTAAGGAGTTTCCTGGAGACTGTCCCCAGGAAATTTACCATCAATATTACCAAATTCTATTTCAATAAAAATTGTGCATCTGAATTTTTTTGTGAAATTTTAATTTTTGAAAGCATCTAAAAACAAAAACCATATTACGCCAGAAGAACAAAAAATATGTGATGGCCACTTATGCACACCTCTGGACTGGACACACGTGCATCTTCATCTCCTAACATGAACACGATCTACTTACTTGCAGCTTTGTTCAGCAAAATCTAGTGAATCTTACTGGAAATGTTCAGATAGCTTTTTTATATAAGTTTGAATGGAATCATGATATTGATAAAGCTAGCACAAAACTTGACTGTCAAGAGCAATGTGACAATGTCCTTAAGATGATCAAATTGTAAGTAGGTCACCTTCAATGGTGAAATCTTTCCGTCTTAACCTCAGTATCCCCTACTTGACGCTTTGCAGCATAATATAAACACTTTCTAGAACAAGAAGGAGGTTAAGGAACATTTCATAGTCCTGCAACAGTTCTGTAAGAGGCGGACAGATTAGCCAGTTGCCTAGAAAATATCGAGTCTTATCTGGAAATTTGGGAGAGTTTTAATGTGTTAATCTTGAAAGAGATAATTTGTATTAGAGCCTGTCTTTTGTTTTGGTTGCTTTGCCTGAGCACCGTTGGCACTCACTGGAATATACTAGAATACTGACAAGTGCTTATTCTTTTAAATATTGCTCTGCTGGTGATCACGCTTTCGTATTCTCATCAAAATCATGTTTGAATTTTAAACTATGCAAACAAAATTTGAAGCACTCATATTTTAATTTTCTATGTGACAGAGATAGTGTTTATAATAGTTTCACACCATCATTTTATTATTATTTCCTATTTGAAGTAATTCTCAATTAAATTTTCTTATTCTACTTAAAATTTTCATCTAATTCCTTATTCTATCTATGATTAAATAACAGAGTATTCAGTAATGACTGGGCGTTCAGGATAGACGATTAAGCATTTCTGAATTCTGTGACATTAACTGAACACGCACAGGCTTCATAAAATAAAGTTTGAAATGATGTGTTCATGATAAAATGATAGCTTTGCAATTATGAGAAAATCACCAATTGTTTATCAGGACACATTTTACTAAAATCAAATATAAAATTAATCATATTCATAAAAATAGTGTGCTAGTTTATTAAATTATTTATTCGTTTGTTTCAAATAGATCAGTAAAAATTGTCCTAATTTTATCATAGAACGAGGATTAAGAGAAGTTCCCTTTCTCTTTCCAGCACAAATGTAATTCTTTAAGTGATTTTCATGGTTTAGAGGACTCTGCACCTCTCAGCACCGTTCCTTTTTAGCAGTCCTATTAACAAAGTAGGCAGAGATGTTCTCTTGTTAAAAAAGAGCGATCCCCCTATTCTGCCCGGGACGTGCCCGCCCGCACGCGGCCCCTCCCTCACAGCCTTCTCAGATCTGCCATTTCTTCCTCAGCCTTTGTTACACTGCCCCCTGCATCTCACCAAGCGACCTCACAGTCTATTGCTCAGGTTACTTATCTTTTTTCCCCCCTAAAAAGTATACAGTCTGTGCAGCATTTCATTGAAGTTCAATATCATTGATCTAAAGCTGGGCTTATTCAGTGATAAGTTTACTCTCTTTAAAACCAAGGAAAATGGTAATATTTAAATAGAAAGTAGATAATATTTTTAAAACTAAACATATACCCATTATTTCCCTTGAAAATTTATCATACTAGCATCCATTGCAGGATTAAACAGACTAAGATCTTAATAAGTATTATTAATTATAGTTCTCCAGAACTGTTATCTTTGCGTTAATATACTTAGTCAATAATAATTAACAACATTGATGAAAAGAATAACTAACCTCTTAGTGTGATTTTCTATACAGATGACACTTTGATATGAAATGCCTCATTGGATTATCACAACCCTATTATTATTGTTCTTGTTATTACAGATATTATTAAAGATTCAAAAATAAAATTAAGAAACTCAAGTTAAGGAAGCTAAGTGGATGGCTGCTTTTCAGAATGTAAATTTTTGCTGGTTTAATGAAATGAAATTTTGGCAAAATTGGCAGTATTTTCTCCTTTGACCCAATATACCATTAAGAGAAAGTAATCTCAAGTAAATATGATTTTTTCTCAGCATTTCTCCAAATAGAAATTATTAGAAACAAATCAAATGATTAAACAGGAAAATGGTTGAGTACATCATTGTGTGTCTTCACGATGAGCATTCAGCATCCATTACAAGTCATGTTTTTTAATAACATGGAAAAATGCTCGCAGGTTAATGATAAGTGAAAAAAGCAGGATATACAAATATATAATGCATGTGCTTGTGATTATGGGAACGTCTCTGAGTCCTGAGCCTGGGTACTCCAAGGCACAAAGCTAGTACCCAGCTCGGCATTCTCTGGAGTTCTCTTGGTCCACCTTTTTGCCTGGCTGCTCCCCCTTCAGGTTCCAAATTAAATGTTGCTTTCTCAGGAAAGCATTTGCTAATCCTCAGGGTCACCTCAGACCACGTGATGTCCCCTAGTTACACATTATCGTAACACTGTAATTTTCCTTTATTGTACTTATTATGATTATCATTAATCATCTTATAATATCTTTTGAATGTCTGTCTCCTCAATAGCTTATAAGTGTCATTTGAGTAGTCACTGTGTCAGCCCCTTTGCTCATTGCCTGTCACAGAGCTCAGGACATAGAGTGAACTCAGTAAACATTTGTTGAAGAAATGAATGAATAAATGAATGCAAGGGACTGCGCTGAGAACTCTTCGTGGAATCTCATTGAGACCCCAGAAAAAACTTATGAAGTAGGGACTATATTTATCACATTTTGTGATTAAGGAAACTCAATCTTAGAGAAAATTGTCTAAAGTTATATACCAAGTAAGTGGACAGGTTGAATTTAGACTGATGTCACAGAAGTAGTTCCCAGGCTCTTAGCCACCAATTGTGTAAGTGGTTGCACTGACTGTAACCAATGAGACAACTATATTTTGTTGAACTACGTCAAATGGTCATATTTGTGTCAACTATGGTAATGTATCAGCAACCTCATATTAATTTATTAATAATAATGAATTTATAAACATGTTAAATTCTAAAGAATATATATAAAAATGAAAACAGTGGTAGAATTACAGTTTTCTAGTTTTGGCATACAATTCTATATTCCTCAAATTTTCTACACCAAGTATTTATCATTTTCTGTATAAAGGAAGACAGTTATTAAAATATATTCACCTCAAAATGATGGAGCTTAATCTCACGTCCAAATCTTTTCACACCAAATCCCAAAGAGTTTTCACTGAATAAATAGACTTTGTGAAAGAGAAAAATCAGAGTTTTACGTATTGCAAAGTTAATAATTGTCTTGTGAATTAGCATACATTTAGCAATTGATTGAATTTTCTGGATGATTTAATCCAAAACCAATCTTTAAAATAAGTTTTTAAAATTTTCAATTGAAAATTCTATGTAAAATCTAAGACTGCAGAACAGGAAGCTGCATAGGTCTGTAGCATAGAGACTCTTCATTCAAGTTTTGAGCTGGTTGAATATATTTCTTTCTATATAGGCCTTTCATTCTTTCTGATATTTTCTATCACAGACACTGATAGCAATCACTTTTATAGCATCCAGTTTTAAGTGTTATTACAAGCATTAGTATTTAAGATAAACTTGGCCTTCAAAGTTAATTTTGTTCCTGAAACTCACCAAGGTAACCTAATTTAAAATTTATCTCTACAGTTTTCATCATATTTCTTCTTCTGACTTCTCTTCCTATGATTGCTGCTTTGTCTCTGATCTTGATGTAGGTACAAATGAGCAAGGACTCTGAATAACAACCGATTCAGACCACCCTGGTTTGCTGGATATTTTTAATAGGACAAGCATAAGTCTCTTGGGATACAGAATTTGATAAGCATAGAGTTGAGTCATTCTGCCTATACACAGATTCTGAAGGTTGTCACAGCTTCTGGGCTCCCTGTAGGTCTGCTCCAGCAACCCCTTTGGATGTGGATCCAAAGCTCCAGATATGAACCCTAAGTGATTATACACGTTCTATTTTTATTCATGGCTTATTGCCAATCTTATGAATGAATGAATGAATGGATGAGTGGACAGCCCCTACCTTAAGTGTATTCTTAATTTCCAGCTTGACTATCGCAGTGGACTTCTTGCCTCTGACCTTACGAATAAGTCTGACTATCCTTCCTTTTGAGATAGTTCCTAGGACCAGCCTCTGCCCAATTATTTCCCCTTAAATCCACCACACATCTTAAGTGTAACTTTCATTTTCCCTCTTTCACAGACCCCAACATGCTCTCTCCCTGAACCTTGACAGTGCATTTTATTATATTTTAATAGCAAGATTTGAATAACCTGATTGGCCATCTTTTTTTCCTTCATTGACTACATGCATGTTGAACTTGTGTTATGTGCAGACAAGTGAGAGGGAAGACAAAATACATGAAAACAATAGTCCTTACCTAACAGTATTTTATACTTTAGATAAATTGGTAATAATTTACTATGGTTCATTTGCAGAAATCAATTCCAGTTCATCCCTACCTTTGGAGATGGAACCTGGTCAAAGTCAAGCAAACAACAAACAGAAGTTTAAAAACTTTTTCTAGGCCTAAAATTTTAAATTTGATTTTGAAAATTGACTCTGCAAAAGTGAATTCAAAAACCGAGTAATTTTTTAAATCCCGCTGAACATCTCAACAATTTAAAAAATGGTAAAACTTAGTAACCCAGTTGTGTGTTTACTCACTCTTTTCTGAATGATATAAATCCTTTAAAACTCATTTTTACAATCTTTCGTTTCCTTCATGATAATGTTTACCTTAGGATAGACTCCCTTTGCCAACTCACACATAGGTTGTTCTTTTGCGTGTAATTGCATGTGTGAATCAGCCATTCTTTTTTTTCTTCTTCTTCTTTATTTTATTATATTATTAAAATTTATAGCTTCCCCTTGGCTCTGGGACCTGCCGTAGTTAAGACTTCCAAGATAGATATATACCTGATCTTTTTTATTTGTCATTTGATTTGTACACTTATTATATCACTTATTTTCTGGCTGCCCATCATTCTTGGAAATAAATCTGAAATTTTCTGCTTAGCTCTCTCTAAACCCTCTGTAATATAGTCCCACTCTGAAGGTCCAATCAGATTTCCCACACATCCTTTCAAACATCCATTATTTGCTCTCTTTTTATCCTAAAGTCTTATTTCTTTTGTCCACCAGTCAAAATCTGCTCATTCCATAAAGCCCAGCGTAGACCTAATACCAGGATTACTCTCCTCTTCAGTTATGAATTTTCCTCTCAATTTCAGAAGTAACTAGAGTTAGAATAATTTCATTTCTCACTTACTCACACTAATCATCCTTATCAGTTTTTCTCTCCACAAAGAGGTTAAGAGTCCTCGAGAGCAGAAACCATGATTTATATTTTCATGTCCTCAGACTCTAGCACAGTGCTCTTCCTCACTGAGGGACAGCCAATAGGGAGTTTAGAAATTGTGTCTATTCTATGCAATCTGACCAAAGTAAACATTTGGACATTTTGAACAATTAGCTTAGAGTCGTGCAATCTTAGAACTTTCAAGCATTAGGGATCTTAGAGATTAATATACCAAATTCTTCATTTTACAAATGAGGAAACAGATTTAAGTGGGGTCAGTATGGATCAGCCATCCTTAATAGCCTTTATCTCAGTGTCTTTGATATCCTTTCTCATTGCCTTTCCTCAAACTTTAAGTGGAATATATGTGTCATGGTTTTTTTCTATTAAAAAATGTTAAAAGACACTGCTTCATCCATGCTTTGGTCAAGAAAGCAGAAACCACTTTAAGAATGTGGAGTAGGAAAGGATTTAACTCAAGAAACAAAGTGCTCACAAAACCATTGCAAGGCCTGGAGAAACAAAATTCAGGAAAGAACGGTGTTAGCTTTCAGATTCGCCCCTAACTTTAGAGAGTCAGGGAGCTGCCAGCACTGATCAAACTGCCTCCAACATTGAGGTGGCTGAGTTCCAGGAAAACAGCAGAGGCCACTCTAGAAACTCCTGTACGGTGAAGCCCAAGCGTTTATTCACGGGCTACTGCTGCAGGAGCAATAAAGCTTCTGCTTCTCTTCTGCCTTCTAAACGTTATGCGAGTGCTCCTAAATAGCAGAATCTGAACTGAAAAAAGAAACTTATTCTTATATTTACATCTTAGTTCTTTATCCCCATAGTTCCGTGCTTTTCCATTTAAGGGCAGATGTTCCTCCACACCTCAATAGCTCACGAATGATCAATCTGATGTAACACTGAACAATAATTGATGTTTATAATAATAGAATTGTTGGTGCTGGAAGGGCCTAGAGCTAAACTAAACCCATCTTCTCATTTAAGTGATCGAAGTCCCCTAGCAATGGAGTTGGAAGGCCAACTTTTTAAAACCTCCCTCCATGGCTAGAGATGGAGTGTTTTCCTGTTATACTTGTCCCTGAACCAGCCATTGCTCTATGATTACAGTCAATTTAATTTTATAACCTCCTGATTTAATGACATAAATACTTCTATGCCTAATTATTTAGTGCTAAGACCACATTTGAGTTTGATAAGACACTTCAAAAAATTTTACTAGATCTTTATAACATAGGTACAAATGAAAAGGGAGTTAAGATTTCTCTTTGCAGTTCCAAGATCGAATCACCATTTTATCTGATGACTTACAAACGGGAAAGTTGACCAATAAATCTATTTAATCAGATCTCTCAAAATTGTGAATGATCCTCCTGGTAGCCAGATATTATAAGTATATCGTGGCCACTTCTCATTTTTACTTGTTGTTCTGGATGGAACTTGCTGTGGTACTGGGGTTTTCTTGAGCATAAACCATTCCAAAATCACACTGTTATTATAGGTTGCTTTGTCCTCAGGCTCTCTAGTATTCCTCTTGGGCTATTGGTCTTTCAACATGCAGTTAGGGGATTAAAGTAAATCACTTAATCCATGCAGCATGTCACTCAATAGTATACTTTTGGAAATTGTTTGCACAGGAGCACCAGTGAAAGCAGCCAGTCTGAGATATTGACACTATAGAAAAAACTGACAGCTTACTCCTTGTATTGATTCTACTCTTCTCTACAAATATAGACTCCGTTCCCTACAGCAGCCTTGTAAGTGGTGGCTGCTGAGGTTTCTAAATTGCTTTGTAAATTATTTATTACTTGGACACCTTGTAAAGACCTCTTTTCTTCTTGTCCGACTTGCTTATGCTTTCGAAGGTCTCATATAGATTGAAAGGTCTCAATGTGTGTGCTGACCACAAGCTTCTTACAGAACTCCTTTCCTTCCTATTTTATATTGCAAATCAGATTTGTCCTACCCATATTATGATTATGCCTTCGTCATTCTTATTTCTGATATGTTGCCTAAGAAATATCATAAATGCTGATATACATATGTTGAAGACAGAGCCCTAGACAAGCTGGAAATTTGGAGGCCAGCACTGGCAATTAATTAGCGCATTTTCAGACTAAGAAGTTCAAAGTATTTGAAGAACTTTTATTTAGTGATGGAGGGAACAGTTTCTACTAAGAAAAATTGTTTTCCAGAGCAGATGCATGTATATAATTCACTTGCACTGATGTTGTAGTGTCACTGTTCTGAAAAAAGATGGCAAATGCTTGCTTTCTTTTCTGGACTATTCTCTTCTCTCTTATATTTTCTTTTTTGACTTTGTGAACCGTAAGAATTTTTAATATTTATAATTTGGATAATATAAATATACTTCTGTGTCTAGTAAACTGAGCAATTTAAAGATTGTGACTGCCTACTTTTAGTTGACTGAAACAACACACACATATAGAAATATCAACAGAAAGAGGTCTGTGCTTTGTAATATGAGTTTCTCCCTCCCCCTGGCTTGCTACATTGGTAGGCTCAGGACCAGCCAGCATACACTTTGTGAATTAGGGCTGGAGTTTTTATAGCACCCCTTATAGTTTGGGAAGCCAAGAAGCTACTCTTCTCATCCATTCCTTGAAATTCATTTGATTATGTTTGAAGAGTGTGGACTTTTCAATCCTATCTCTGCCATTTTTGAGCTCGATGACTTGAGGACAGTAACTTAGTCCTTGTAAATAACAGTTTCTTCTACCTTAAAATGAAACAATAATAATAATAATAGTCATACTATCTCCCCAAAGGGTTATTGGAAGAATAAATGTCATAATACAGAGTCTCAGCACAAGCAGCTATTAGATATCTGTAATGGTTATGATGTTACTGATATATAATTTTTGCTAAAGGATTTAATTTTATGATTATATTTTTGTGTAATACCAATAGACAGATGTCGAGAATAAAGAAAAAATGTAGTTAATGATTGTACATTAAAATCATAGCATCTTGTAGGCATTTCTTTCTAATTACAGAAATTGGAGGAGCATGGAAACATACTTCTAAGGTCACTGTAATTCCCAATGAAATGGGGACTGCAAGTCTGTTAGAAGACAAAAGTTTAGCTCCATTATGAATATGTATAAGCAGAGGAAGACAGCTGTTTCCAGACAGACTGCCGTGGGCAAGAGATGGCACAGGAAGAGCAACGCTGGAAACCCGCGAGCAGCTCTAGACAGTGAGGCCTTTACAGCCATGTGCTTCCAGCTTGTTTCAGCTCCGGCAAGGTCTGCTCCAGTACGGGGCTGGTTTTCTTGTTCACTGCTTTGTGCCGACATCTATTGTTGTGACCTGGTTTCGTTCTCTCCCTGCATGCTGAGGGCGAGCGTCTTGAAAACGACTTTTCTGTATCTATTTTCATACTCTACTTGTGGCTTGGAATGCTTGTTTCTTAACATTATTCCACTGTTTCAAGGCCTAGCTGAAGGGCCACCTCCCCTACAATCTATCCCTCTTGTTCCCATCTACTTGTTTCTTCCCTTTCTAAATTCCTTCAGCATTGATAACAGGGATCACCCTAACTAGGTCTGAGATTAGATACCATCGTATCTGGTTAAATAATTGTCTCCTGTGAAACTGTCTACCCAGCTAGAAGCGTGTCAGGTGGGGAAGTTCCTTACTACTTCAGTACCTACTTCACTTGCCACTTAGTGAAAGATTGAAAGGAGAACCCAAAAGCTGGTTAAAACAGAGAGTGTTTTCAGATAAAATGCACATCCTGGCACTAAATTTGAGCTTTATAGTTACCCTCTACATTTGTGCAGCATTTTACATATATATCCCACTCTCACCTAATAATACTTGACTTTACCATACGATTTCATAGATTACATAAAGCTTTCATGTAATTTGTTTCATTTATTCCTCACAGTAATCTTATGAGATGAGTCTTGTCCACATTTTGTACAGAAGAACCAAAGCCTACAAGAGTTTACGTGATTTGTCCTGAATCACACTGAAGTCTGTTACTTTCTGTCAGTCCCAGCTGACCTACAGTGGCGCTTCTCATCATCCCAGGACCCACATGAGGAAGGCCAGAAAGACATTTTTATCTTTGATTTATAAGCAATGAGGCCGATTTCTCTTGAGAAAAAGTGGAAGAAGAACCACCCATCCTAAGCACTCTCTGTCTGTTCCCTTTTGGAGGCAGGAAGTGGGGGCGGTTCTCTGAACAAGATTGGTTTGTCACACAAAAACAGGTGACAGCCTTGAGATTTACCATCTGCAAGAGATGCGTGAGGGAACAGAGTTGGAATGTGATTAAAAAATATATATGTGTATATATATATGTACTCATACATAACATACATTCAGATATATATACAAGTCATAAAATATTAAAATATGTGTGAAAACATATATTTGTCTCTATTTATATTTTAAGAGATAAACTGAGGCATATTAAAAATTTTAAGAGTTTATTTAAACAAAAAAATTCCAATGAGCACCAAAACAGAAGTGGTTGGGAGCTGTCTGCTGGACAAGAGCTAGAGGAAAGACATATAGAGAAGGTGCAGAAGCAAATAAAAGAAGTTATTTGATTGGCTATAGCTTAAAGCCTCGTTGGCTGATTGTGGTTGATTGTCCTTAGGTTTCGATTTATTCACCTTGAGGCATTGACAGGCTTAGGTTTTGATTTGCTTACGTTGGCCACCAAAGCAATAGAGCCACTTCAGTCAAACGGCCTCCTTGTTTAATTAATTTAACAATATAATTTGGGATAAAAGGAGAAATCTCACCACTGGAATGGACCAGACATATTAAAAATTTTTAGAGGAGAAAGCAATGTAATATCTGGAGGGGAAGGAGCTATTAGACTGAGCTGGAACAGGTAGACCTTGTTTCAAGTCCTAGGAAGAAAATGGGGATGATGGGACATGGGCTTCTCCATCCTAAGGAGTTCCTACAAAAAGTCTTCCTTCTTTCTCACAAACTGAGTTATTGAGGCAAACGTTATATAAGTAGCTTTGAAAAATATTTGTACCTAATGAGTATTTCCCACAAAAGCATAAGAGATTGTCCATTCTGGTTTATCTTTATAAGCACTGGGTATTGTAATTTAGAAGAAAATGCTAATTTGAAATGTAAAAAAAATAGTTACTCTATAATTTTCAGTTTAGGGTGAATGTTTTCTATATATTTGTCTAGCAATTGTTCTGTTTTTCAAAATTGTGTGTATTCTTAACTTTTCATTTTATCTATTTTAACTGCTTTGTTTTTTAAATTAACTTCTATAAGCCTTATAGTGTTTTTCACCTGTTTAAACAACAATTTCGTAAGCATATATAATTTCCACTGATATTGATAAAAATTAGAAAATTTCTTGGCTGTAGATACTAATTTCATTAGGCCTGATTATGTTTTTATTGTGATTCATTTCCAAAAGAAATATTTGCAAATTTGTTTCAAGTAATTGGGGGTACATTCTTTTTTATTTTCTCTATTGCTGCATTTCCCACTCCAAGCAAATTTGCAGATAGACATCAATGCCAAATAATAGAATCCACCCTCACTATGTTAATATTTTTCAAATGCAAGGTCTCTGAACAGCATTGTATTGGTATTTTATTAATACTATATATTAGGAATGCTAACTAAATGACTTAAACTTTAAATTCATTCAAGAAAATTCATTGTCTATATTTTGTTGAAAAAAATTGGGGAAAAATCTGAGTTGTACGAAACCTTGAATCTTCCTACCAAAAACAGAGAGTGTAATGAGATTATGATGTACTCAATAAACTAACAGACAGCATAAAATAGATGACACAATAAAGTCAGACAAAGTGGTTTTGCAGGGAGTGAAAGAAAAACACTCCTTCTCCTGTCCAACACACTCACACACACACACACACACACACACACACTGCTGACAATGTAGAAGGAGGCTAAGGAAAACTCATATGGTAGATAAGTGAAAATTTAAGTCATTTTTATTACCTAAAATAATGAGATGAACATTAATAAGGTCTTTTATTATAGTTGCATAAATTGGGTTTTAATTTGTGACCGTTGAGAATACTGCTACTGACTAGAGATTAAATTTGTTTTTATTGAGTGTAATAAATAAAGATTGCACGTTAAAATATTATGAATCATGCATTTAGAAACAATTTTATCAAGTGCAGGTACTGTGACTTATTAATCCTTGAAATTATTGCCTAGGTTAGTGCCTAGAACATAGAAAATGGTCATTAATTTGTTTGAATGAATGAATGGTGGTAAAATGTAATGTTTGAAAGGGTTAAATTTTAGATAATGTCATTAATTCCGCATTTGTATAAATAAACATGCGCTGAAAAAGAAAATCGTAGAAAAGTATATTTCAGTTTAACAATAAACATCTACTTTAAAAGGTGACAATCGAAATTTTTATTTAAGTTGGTTATGAATTATGGCCTGCAAGCAAGGTAATGTTTTTGGTAATAAGGAAACTACATCATTTCGTGAAATTTGGGCTCCATAAATGAGTAATTATGATACAGGAGTAAGTTAGTGTATGTTATCAAATACAAATTGAAGACAGAATGAGATGAATATCATAAAGAAGAAAAAAGGCATTATTTTGGAAAAAAGTGAATTTATGCTCGTTCGGTTTGTACTTTTGCAGCTGACTCACAGATTATATTTTTAAGATTTAAAGATGAAACAGTGCCCCCCTACTCCTCTCGTCTTTCCCCTTCCTTGAAATCACGAACAATAGTATTTCCTATCACACAAAGTCATACAGAAAACTTTAATATAATCGTAAGATCTCTGAAATCTCCATTTGTAATATCCCCATGTAGCGGCATTCACTGTTATGATTTTATTAACGTTGTTAATGATGGGAGGTTATTCAAGGTACTAACCTGTAACACTGCTATAGGCTTCAGAATTCACTATACTCAGCAGCTGGCAGGTTCTTGCTATTTGAGTCTCTGCCTGAGCATGATGTCAAAGTTGGAACTTGTATAAAGCAGGTACAATAACTGACATAGAGACAGAACACTTTATATTTTTTATAGTGAAATATTTAATGTATACAAACATACTATATATGTGCATTATAAAGAATAATCCTAAAATAGGCACAGTATATCCACCTCCCTACCTAAGAAAAAGAACATTATCAATATTTTTATATTTTTCTCTTTGCCGCTTTTATTTATCAATTGCATATTCCCTCTCTCCTCAATAAAGCCTTTGAGTTTTGTAAATTGCTGTATTTATACTTATAAGGACGTACTATTAATAATTTATGATTGAAAGACATATGAAATAGCTGTGGGAGAAAGAATATAATATCAAAACTAACATATAAAATGTGTTACTTCTTCAAAAGTAATTTTATGTTTAAACCCAATTTTAATATTATAAGTGATATGCAGGAAATATGGAAGGTACATAAAATTATTCACAAGATAAAATGAAATTTACAATAAAATGTACTTCTTAAGGGTAATTAATTTTTTAAAAATGCTATTCTGGTCACTGTCTTTATTCTTTTGCTTTTTGTCATGAACTCTATGTGACACCTACTGGCAGGGTTCTAATAGCTTCCTGGAAATCTTAATATTCTGATTTCTTTTCAACTTTGTTGATGTTACGTTACCTTCACAACACTTGAGATATTTTTGTTTCCTTCAGCCGTCAACTTTTAGGTACTCACAGTAAAGTTTGATATTACTGTAATTTATTCAAGGACATTTTTAACCTCCTAATAATTTTGGGCAGCCTGCACCAGAATTCTCCATCTCTTAACATTGGGAGAGTTTATTCTGAAACGTTAGAATTCTTGAAGACTCCTATACCTGTTCCTACCACTTAATTTATATAAGGAGAGAACTTCTCCTTGCGAAGTTCAGAAATGTATAACTGCTTGTCATGAAAGAGTTCCTGTAACATTTGGCTTTTGTTCCATGAAAATCAATAGGACTAATACTACTGCCACCGGAAAAGTGGGGAAAGGGTATGAAAACAGAAACCATGCTGTACGTAGAAATTATCTAAAATGGAGCAGCATTGAATTCTTTATTACTATATGTGTAAATAATACTAGAATAAGTTTAAAAAAATGTTTTGCTGTGTCTCAGATGACCAGCAATCATAATCTCTCTGATTATGAGAATTGCAGTTTTAGGTAAAATCAAATGCAGCAGTGTCTACTAGATTTAGAAATGCTCCCTTAGCAAGCAAGTACAAATTCTGTTGTAGAAAGTGATCATCAGTTCTGGTGACTTATGATTCAGAGTTGCTTTGTTGCGTAGGGTCCACAGCCCCCTGCTGGCTCCCCACCAGATTTGATTGGGTGTATAAATGCTGCGTAGATGAGAAGAGTTTAATGACCGAGAACCAAAGAGAGCTGCGTATTTGTATTTAACTATACTTTAAAGCTATCCCAAGTTCTTTATGTACATAGAAGAGCTGGTTTTAAAACAAAGTCTGTCTCTCTATTGGCAGAAAGAAATGTGTTTGTGTTTGTGTGTTGTGAAAACATATTTAACTTCATTAGGCAGAGGACATCACATCCAACTCCTTGTAGAAGGAAGTCCTAACTACTGGACATAATAGGAAAATTAAAAGAGGCGTAAATCTCAGTAAATAACTTATCTAATAAATAAGGAGAAAAATAGCATTGCTTCTTATAGCTATTGAAGAGAAGCACATCGTTATCAATTCAGGGCAGAAAAATCTTTCTAACGTCTTAATTCGTATTATCACATCTGTTTTCCTCCTGGTTGCTGCCTCATCTTTCCTAGATCTCCTTGTTTTCATCTGGAAGAATCTTTCCAGATACATCTGTGTTCCTAGCTTTTGTTACTCTATGTTTGAATTTATTCATAGGATTCCTTGGAAATTTTTTTATTAGAAGAAGATTCTTATGCTGTCAAATGTCAAATCGATTTAGAAACTAAACTTGAATTGCATTTAATATTAGCTTGGTGTCTTAGTTTTCAGCTATAAAAATTTTCAAAAAAATGTACAGATACCTTAAAAAATACACTATAATATAATTAATATAATATGCATATTAAGAAGGACATCACTGGAAATTGTAAAAAACATTTAAAGTATTTGTACTGTGGATGAACGCTAAGACATTTGGAAACTACAGAGAATATTCTACTATATAATCCCTTATATCAAAGTATCAATACAAAACTCTAAAAAAAGGCATGCTTAACGCAAGAGATACGCATACTCTTGCGCAATAACTGTTTATAAGTCAGATTTCTCTAAAGGAATGATATTTTCCTAATTACTTTTTATTTTGTAGTATATTAACCAAAACCCATATCCATTTTTTGGGTCTTCTGATAGCTTGTGTCAAGATAACAAATAAGAGAAAAAAAATGAAACTCCACTATGAACAATTGTAGGCCAACAAATTCAATAATATAGATGAAATGGACAAATTCCTAGAAAAACGCAAAGTCTATAAACTGACTCAAGAAGAAGTAGTAGATCTGAATAGACTTATAATAAATAAAAAATTGAATCAATAATCAAAAACTTCCCATGAAGGAAAGCCCACTACCAGATGGCTTCAATGCTGAATTCCAGCAGACATTTAAAGAAGAATTAACACACATCCTTTTAAAACTCTCTCAAAAACTGAAGAGAAGGAAGCACTTCTGAATACATTCTATGAGGCCAGTATTGCCCTGTTACCAAAATCATACAAAGATATCGCAAGAAAACAAAACTATAGACCTAATATCTCTATGAATATAGATGCAGAAATCCTCAACAAAGTGCTAACAAGCCAAATACAACAACATGAAAAAAAGGATTGCACATCATAACCCAGTGAGATTTATCTCAGAAATGCAAGGGTGGTTCAACATACAAAAATCAATCAATGCACACTAAAGGAATAAAGGACAAAAACCATGTGATAATTTCAGTAGAAACAGAAAAAGCGCTTGACGAAATCCACCATCTTTCATGATAAAATCACTTAAGCTAGAAATAGCAGGGAACCTCTTCAATCTTATAAAACAAATCTATGAAAAATCCACATCTAACATAATACTAATGCTTAAAAACTGAAAGCTTCATCCAAATATCAGAAACAAGACAAGGATGTCTGTTTTTGCCATTTCCATTTAACTTTTTGTTGGAGGTTCTAACCAGGGCACTTAGGCAAGAAAAAGAAAGAAAATACGTCCAGACTAGAAAGGAGGAAGTAAAACTATCTCAATTTGCAGATGGCATGTGTTGTACAATGAAAGTCCCAAGGAATCCCCAAAAAGATATTAGAGCTAATATAGTGAGTTCAGTGGGGTTACAGGATACAAAGTCAATTAAAAAAAAGTTAGTTGCATTTCTGTACACTAGCACTGAGCAATCCAAAAATGAAGTCAAGGAAAGAGGTCCATTAACAATCGCATTAAGAAGAATAAAATACTAAAGAATAAATTTAACAAAAGGAGTAAAAGACTTGTACACTGAAAACTACAAAACATTTATGAAAGAAATTGAAGAAGACCTGAGTAAGTGGAAAAACATCCCATGTTCATGGACTGGAAGACTTCATATTGTTATGATGTCAGTATTCCCCACATTGATCTACTTATTCAACATGCTCTTAAAATCCCACTAACCTTTTTTGCAGAACTTGACAAGCTTATACTAAAGTTCATGTGGAACTGCAAGCGACCCAGAACGGACAAATCAATCTTGAAAAAAAGGTATGTTGGAGGACCCACACTTCCTGACTTCAAAACTTACTATAAAGCTGCAATAATTAAGATTGTATAGTATTGGAATACAAATAGATATATACATCAATGGAATAAGATTGAGAGTCCAGATTAAATCCATACACTTATAGTCAATTGATTTTGACAAGGGTATTAAGACTATTCAATGGGTAAAAAATGGTCTTTTCAAGAAATGATGTTGGGACAACTGGAAATTCATAAGCAAAAGAATGAAGTTGGACCCCTACCTAACACAATATCAAAACTTAACTCAAAATGATCGATGACTTAACTATAAGAGCTAAAAATGTAAAATTCTTGGAAGAAAACATGGCTTTACATCTTCAAGACCTTGGATTAGGCAGTGGATTTTTAGATAAGACAACAAAAGCACAACCAGCAAAAGAAAAAATAAACTGGACTTCACCAAAATTAAAGATTTTTGTGCTTCAAAGGACACTATCAAGAAAGTGAAGAGACAACCCACAGAATGGGAAATAATATTTGCAAATCATGTATCTATTGAGGGTCTAGTAACTAGAATACAAGAAGGACTCTTATACCGCAACAATAATATGGCACGTAATCCAATTACAAATAGGTAAAGGATTTGAATAGGTGTTTTTGCAAAAAAGATATACAAATGAAAAATACAGTTTAGAACAAAAGATAAGAGTTCACACCTATTATGATGACTATAATTAAAAAGACAAGAAATAACAAGTATTGGCAAGGATGTGCAAAAATCGAAACCTCATAAATATTACTGGATGGAATGTAAAATGTTGCAACTGTTTTGGAAAAAGTTTGGCATTCTCAAAAAGCTACCATATGATCCAAGCATTCCACTTCTAGTTGTGTACCCAAGAGAATCTAAATTATATGTTTATACAAAAAACTTATATACCAGTGTTCATAGCAGCATTTTTCGCAATAGACAAAAAGTGGAAACAATCCATATTTCCATCAACTGATGAATGGATAAACGAAATAGGGTTTATCGACACAATAGAATATTTATTCAACCATAAAAAGAATGAAGTACTAATGCATGCTACAACCTGAGTGAATCATGAAAACCTTATGCTAAGTGAAAGGAACAGGACATACACACACACACACAAAATATTGCACAATTCCGTTCACATGTAATGTCTAGAATGGGGAAATCTAATACAGAAAAAATAAAGATTAGTGGTTTCTAGGAGCTACTAATGAGTATGGGTTTTTTAGGGGGTGATGAAAATGTTCTGGGATTAGTTAGTGTTGCTCATTACATAACCTATTACATATTATTAAAACCACTGAATTATAAATAAACATGCCTATATAAATATATATATTTTTATATCCTGGGAAGAATAGTAGATACTACCATATTTTACAACACATTGCAAAACTACAGTAGTTTAGATAAATTGATACTATTTCGTACATGATAGATCAATAAGATGAAACAAAGTCCAAACGTATTCCTAAATACACACACATACAGTGTTCTTCTTTATTTCCACATGGAGACTACATGAAACGATTGCTAAAACATATTTTATTCAATAAATGTGTGTAGACAGTAGGCCAGTATTCGATCAGAGAAAAACATTACAACTGTATCCTACTTCATATATTATGCCAAAATATATTGCAGGCAAAATAAAGTTTTAAATATAAAGTTATAGTTATAAAAGTTGTAAGAAAGAGAGAATGAGAGTGATTGAGATAATTTTTTTTCTGTTTCTAGTGAGAATACCTATACAAACGCAGTAAAATATATGGACACAATAAATAACTAAATTTGACTATGTGAAATTAAAAAAAAAGTGCATGGCAAAAATGATAGTTTATAACACATTTAGATAAATATTAATTTTAAAATGTAAAGAGCTCTTATAAATCAAGAAAATGGCAACCAAGTGGACAGGCAAAAGGACATGAGCGTGTAGTTCAAAGAAAAAAATAAACTTTTTATACATATGGTTCGATGACTGGTCTATACAAATAATTGAAGAATTTATTGTAAACATTACAGGTAAACAACAGTGTGATATTATTTTTATTGCTCAGTTTAGCAAAAATAAACACAATTTGTTAATATTTGGTATTGATGAGGTTGTGGGAAAACAGATATTCTATTATCATTTAGTCTTGGCATAATTTGACCTTATCTCTCAAAAAGGAAAAATATTATACCTTTTGACTCAGGAATACCGTCTCTAGAAAGGCTCACACCCTGTTAGCGTAGATGTTGGTAGGCTATTCATAACATTGTCTGCAATAGCAAATGCCAGGAGACAACCTAACTATCCATTGAGAGAGTAACTGCCCAATATATGATGATATGGAGGCATTTCCTGGATATATTCTCAAGCAAACAAAGATATTTGTGGAACATAATGTATATTATGATTTATTTGTATTTTAAAAGTACACAAACACACCTATACACATCCAGCTTTTACACACATAGACTTTTTCTGGACAGACACCCAGTGATTCCAAAATAGGCGTGAGGCCACTAGAAAGGGCGATTTGGGATCTCTGGAGGGAGAGGGAGATGACTTTCCATTTAGAAGACTTGATAGGTGAATAATCCTCAAATATTTGAGGAAATTTCCTGTGGTAAACAAAAGGACTGGTTGTAAGTATAGACTTTGACATTAGATAGTGCTATATTTGTGTTTGGTTTTGTTACTTAATACATTTTGGGCAATTACTTATGCCTCTAAGTCCCAGTTTCCTCTCTATAAAATAAAGATAAAAATGGTGGTCACTTGCAGAGCTATTGTAAGTATATTAAATAAGATAAAGCAGGTAAAGTAACACAGGGTCTGGCAAAGAATAATCGTCTAATGAATGCTGTGTTCTATTACTAATAGCAATGGTAGTAACCCAAGATGGTTGAAGGTAGTCTGGCTTCCAGTGAGAGATGTTGTCAAGCTATTCTTGCAGTGGCTGCTGCTCTAGCTCAGAGCTTCCTATCCATGGTGCCATGACAAGCTGCTATGTTACAGCTATTGTTGTGTGTATTGTAATTTGTTTCTAACAGTACTTTAGCAAAATCTGAGGATTGTTTCTTTTACGTTAGAACTGAAGCTGTGCTGTGTCTGAAAAAACTCTCTCACTCTTTTGAATCGTGAAATGACTTTTTGATTGGGAAAGGGGTGGGGTTACTTACAGCCAGCGTGCAGAGAATTGCTGACAACTCTGGGTGTGTCAGTGGGAGTGAGCCACTTAGGAGAAAATCACGTCATCGTGAGTATAATCCTTTGCTATGGATGGGAACTAGTTTAAAGTCGGTAAACAGGAAGTTCTAGGTGATTTAAAGACCTAGGAATCATTGTAGACTATTTTCAGAATATGTGAGCCTAAGTTGCCTCCGTAATCCTAAAAGCCAATAAAATTCTGGGCATGATCAGGAAAGAAAACAGAAAATATAACCTTACCCTTTATATTAAACAATAGTGTTTCTGTTTTTAAAGTAACAAGTGCAGTTCTGGTTCTCAAATCTTAAGAAAGACACATTCTTAGGACTGGTATTACTAGACCAAAAGTTATAAATATTTTAATAGCTCAATATATACATATTCATATACATACATATGTTTGGGGGAGGGCAATGTACATTGTTATCAACATTGTATGAGTGATATCAGTTATCTGCAGCATATAATGTCATTTAAAAAATAAGCTAATTTACAGGCATAAAATTATATTTTGATATTAATGTACTTTGATTATTACCAAATTTGGACATTTTTCCCATATGTTGGTTTTATATTTATATTTCCCTTTGTCTAAACTGTATATTTATGTTCTGCTGATGACAATTTGTTTATTAGGTTCTTGATGTTTTTACTACATATTAAAATGATTTCTTATTGCTTATAGATAAGTAACCGTGGGATCTTATACAATGAATTATGATTGGTGGAGGCTAGTTTGAGCCTCTTATCTGTCTGACTCTGTAATTTGTAATTTTGAATTATCCTGTTGTATTTGGTGGTCCATGGGTGGAAAGGAGAGAAGATATTTCTTAATTCCACTCACTAAGGTAGGGGATTATAGAAATTTTTACCAGAATCTCAGATATGCTCAACTCTTCACATTTATTATGACTATCACTGAGAAATTTTCTCTTTAGAGGATTTTATTGATTGTTTATTAGGGTTTAGAGAGAAGAAAGTCCCTGTTTTTCTATGATGATATTCTCTGAAAATATGTTAGATTTTGAGTGCAGGTACTGATTTTACCCGCTAAATATTTAATGTGGTTACTGATTTCTAAACTCAATTCTTCTGCTAACTTGTTGGTGAACCTTTGACAAGTCGCTTGACCTCTTTGTTTCCTCAACCGCAGATGAGGCACTAGTCTGAGAAGTCTCCAAGCCTCGTGCTAGCTGTGCCTTTCGATTCGTTTCCAAATACACCTTTGGAATTTCCAAATAAATTTGACATTGTCCACAGTCTACCATGACTTGGCTTCTCTCTCTCTCTTATTCATTAATCCTTTTTCTAGCACGAGATAAACAGTACAAAGGTTTCAAAAGTTCAGAACCCCAAAGTGACAATGTTTTGAAATTGTATTCATTCACTAAAATATAAACAAAATTAAAGCAAAATATGTAAGAACATTGTTTTATCTTTCGGTTGTTTGAGTCATACACAAACAAATACAAATATGCCTTATGCTAGAGAGAGTTATATTGCAAGCTCCACAATATAAGAATTGCAAAGAGTACATGATACGAGAATTGCAAGTATACATACTTGAAAATTCTTGTCACTTTTTTATCTAGCTTAAAAGTCATCTGCGGAAGAATGTGATGAATCCATTTAACTCTCAGTTACATTTTAAATATTTTGTAGCTGCACAGACTCTGAATAATTAACTCTGCTTACTACTCAATGATTTAAGTGGACTGACCCTTGACAGTCCGTTTGTAATAACTAACACAGACATTTTAATTAATTTTTTTAATTAAGAAAAGACACTCCCAGAGTTTAAAGTTCTTGGAGGTAAAATTGCACTTTTAAAATTGGTTAGTTAGTTTAGTGACTTTTCTGTCTTAATGAAAATTAAAGTGTTTTGCATTTTAAAAACCTGAGTGTGCTTTTAAAAATGATTATGTAAGTAATTTAAGATCAGGCATATATTATACGCAATTGTACCTTTTCTTTCTACCACAGAATACCAATCTTCTAGTATATTAGAAACTGTGTAGCGTAAAAGCTAGATAATAAGAGGTCTGAAAGTAGAAGATTTAGTGGTTTTTATAAGAATGAGTTTGAAAGTTCAAACAAATTCTAAACTGACTTCATAAACTTAAAACCACAGTTTATAAGATAGCAAGAATAAAACCTATCATAAAATTTACAAGCAGCTTTAGTAATTATGAAATACTGGGTTTAGTAAGTAAGGAACTCTTATCTTCCATTTTAAGTGGCTGTTTATCTTATACTTGAACTCTTCCCTCATTTTATCCTTTTGAATAATACTGCCCTAAAGTGAATCTCTGATTAATATTTAAATGTACATGGAGAGAAATACATAACCTAATCAGAGAAAATAATTAACAAGTCACCTCATTTTCCTATCCCTTAATTCTTACAAGGGAGCGTATTCTTGATTACGAAAATATCATTCCCTTTGACCTGCTTTCTAATTCGAAGCTTACCAGACTGCATGGTTGAACTGCTTCACTAACACTTTATTGTAGTTCCTAAATATTTTCTGAATATGCTGCTGAACCACTGACTTTTCCTAAATTCCATTATTTTTCTCTTGTATAATACCAAGAGGTAACTTGTAAGGATTATTTTCCCCTTCCAATTTTGCCGATTTGGTGATAGGAAGCAGGGACAAATTCCTGTGGCCTGGGTGGGAACTACTGAAATAGCATTTTGGCAAAAAAATCCTTTTATGCAGTGACTAAAAATGAGAGAAGTTGCCATGTATCAATGTAGAATGATATTCACGTCCTGATGGTTGAACACTATAGCTTCATTTTGGGTGAAAATTACTACAGGCATATGAAAAGGTTATGTGTGTTGAATATTCTACATGTGTGTGTGTTTGTTGTATATGTGAGTAAGTGTTTGTGAAATATGTATTTGGTATGTTTATATATAGACTATGTATAGGAATTACAGATAGATAATTATCTATTTTTATATATAACCTATTTATCTTCCTACCTATTTTATTACAATCTCTACTTTTATATCCCTGTCACTGGGGAGTGACATTGGAAGGGGAAGAATTGACTTTCAAATTTTACTTTAAATATATTGCGAAGTTTGCTTTTTTTTCTTTACACTGAAGCTTATGTGACTTTTATCATTAAAGATGCAAGGGAAAATGATAAACATTGTTATCCTTTTTACAAAATACATTTTATAATACAAAGTACACTTATACAAAATATATTTTATAAAAATATTTAATATTTATAATAAAGTTACAAAACCTTTCAAAAAGTATTAAGTAATTCCATTCAAATTTAGTTATATCTTTTAGAAATGCTTGGTGTTTGGAAATAATTGTAAACAGAGATGTGTCAAGTTTAAGACAATTATATACTTATTAAGTGATTTAAATGAAAACATAAAAATGAGTAAATGAAATCACCAGGTCCCTGGGTAAGAAAAGTAAAATGTGTAAAGAATTCAAAAGCTTTTGAATTGATTTATAGTTTGGGCAAAACTTGTCAAGAGGATTCTAAGGTTAATTTTATCATAATGAACAGAATACATTAATAATTTTGAAAAAGGATCAAGGTGAATGGAGACTAATCATATCAGACATTAAACAATATTGTAAGACTACAGTGATGGTGCTGGGGTAGGAATAGACAGAGACATTATTGTAACAAATAGACTAAATGGAGACTCTCTTCTATATGTAGGAAAAAACCTGTTTTTCCAGGATAAGTAGAGATATTGGGTGGGAAATTGCCTCCCTATCCCCTTGCCCCCACAAGAACCTCCACACACTCTGTTTGAGAAAGAGGGCTGGCTTGAGCCTTTTGCTAATCTTATAAATCCAAATAGAATATGTTTTCACAGGGATTTACTGTATAACTATACAAAAATTAACATAGTATATATAAAAGTATTTAAAAACAAAATAAAGAAAGTTAGATTCGCATCCTACACCATGTCCCCAAATAAATTCTAAATATATTAGATAGTTAAATAAAAAATTATGCCTTAATAACCTCAAGAAAATTCATTAAATCTCTGGAGAGAGAATTTTCTAGATTTAAAATTAACTATTCAAAAACTATTTATTGAAAGCCCATTTTTTCAGGTACTAGGTATATAGCTGTAAGAAGACAAAACTACCAGTTTTCAAAGAGTTTAGAGTCTAGCTGAAAACACAATGGAAAGTAATTACAATAACAAATGTTGACCTTATACTAGAGGAAGAACAGAGTGTGATAAGAAGAGAAAGAGGGAAGCTGTAACTAGGTTCATAGGCACAGAGGCAAGAGAGAACGTGAGCTGAGGAAGTCCCTTAATACTGAAGCTTAGAGGGGAAAAGATGAGTGAAAGAAGATGAAGCCAGAGCGGAAGGCTAGCACTGAGTTTGAAGAGTCTTGTAATCCATGTTGAGGAACTTGAGCTCCATTCTAAGAGCAATGGGAAGCCATTGAAGAGTTTGGAGCAAATGACATGATGAGTATTGAATTTAAGAAAATTCAGTTTGACTGTCTTACAAGGAACATTAGAGGAAGAAAGATTGGAAATAAATAAAGTTGGAGGCAGGGAGAACAATATGGATGTTGTGACAATGTAAGAGATTTACTAGTAGAAACCCCTGTGAAGAATAAAGGGGGCGCAAGCAGTGATAGAAGGGAGAGCCTTCAGACAGAGGCACAGGTCTCATGCCTCTGAAAGGAGTGAGAGAAGGAAGGATTGCGTAGAGTCTCAGGCTGCAACTCAGTTTTGAAGAAGCTTTAGTCAGATCAGTTGAAAGTCCCCAAGCAAAAGTCCCCTGGTAGAGGATTCTGGAATCCTGCCGGAATGGGCTGGCACTAGGACACCCACTGTTCTGTCAGCGGCTGGGAGCAGCTCAGGGGAAGCGTGGCCTCACTCCAGAACATGGCAGGAGATGCAGAGGGGCAGCAGCTGTGGCCATCAGCCAGTAACTATGCATCCCAGAGCAGATTCTCTAGGCAGCACACCTCCATGGCCACCAGTAGAGAAAGGACGGGATGAAGTAGATGGCTTCAGGAGACATTTTTTTAGGTAGATGTGACAGGAATTGATTACTGAGTAGATGAGGAGGTGAGTGAGAGGGAGAACTTGATAAAATTTAGGATTTTCTGTTGGACTTCTGGGCTGTTGTTGGTGCCAATTATAGGGTAAGAGTATGCTGGAGAAGAAGGAGCTTTGACTCATGAGCGTAGTAGGTAGGTTTTGAAGAGGATAATTTCCATTCAGCACAGGTTGAGTTTGAGCTACCCAACAGATATCCAAGATGAGGCTGGATGAGAGAACAGATCTGGGTCAACCTGACTATATCTCTGTCTCTGTCTTTGTCTCTATCTCCCTATCCGTATCTATATCTATATATCTTTGTATGTTTATATACATGTATGTGGACACATATATGTAAATTATTCATATATACATAATTGCAACCATGAGAGAAGATGAGATTGCCAAATTTAAGAGTGTAAGAACAGACCGTTAAAACAGCAAAGATCTCACAAAGAGAACTGAGGAGAAGTGTCTATAAGGCTGAAAGTCCAGTTGAGGAGGCAAACAGGAAATTCAAAAAGCGTGTATTCTTAATAGCATTAAAAAGTACAATCGTTATGTTTTGGACAAAACTGTCTTTTTAAATGTCTATTGTATATCTATTTTAAAGGCATAGTTCACTCCGTATCTTATACTGTTGTATGTCTCCCTTCCCAGTGCTTAGTTAGTTAAAACTAACTTTGGAGGCTCTAAAGCTCTTTTTCAGTAAAAAAAAAAGCAATATTCGTTAGACTTCTATGTAAAAGATTCTGTCCAGGAGTTCCAATTCTTATGTTAGTATGCTGGTTCATTGATTAAACAAACTTTTTTTATGTGAGTGTTACTGCCTGGCTGTGGAGATACTGGGGTTATGATGATGTGGCAGATGTTGTGTCTATATAGCTTAGAGTGTACCAGAATATATTTATATGAACATTTATTTGATAATGATAATTTTTTTTTAAAGATTTTATTTTTTTCCTTTTTCTTCCCGAAGCCCCCCAGTACATAGTTGTATATTCTTCATTGTGGGTCCTTCTAGTTGTGGCATGTGGGATGCTGCCTCAGCGTGGTGTGATGAGCAGTGCCATGTCTGCGCCCAGGATCCGAACCAATGAAACACTGGGCCGCCTGCAGCGGAGCGCGCGAACTTAACCACTCAGCCACGGGGCCAGTCCCTGATAATAACTTTTAAATAAATGTTTAGATAAATAAATAATGATTAAAAATTCTTTATAGTTTCCAAAGGCTCAAGCATGTTATCACAACTGATTCTTGTAATTTTCAAAATACTTGAACACATTATCACTACAGATTTTCATTTAAAATATGCTGAATTTTAAATGCGGACACACGATCTAGGTCTGCTATACTGCAGATCGAGCTTCCTCAATCTCAGCTTGATTGACATTTGACCTGATAATTCTTTGCTCTGAGTCATCACGCTGTCACTGTAAAATGTTTACAGCGTTCTTGGCCTGTACCCAGTAGATACCAGTATCACTCCTCTCAGTTGTCACAACATAAAGGTCTCCAGACATTTTTAAATGTCCCCTGGAGGGCAAAATCACCCCTCATTGAGAGCCACTGCTACAGTTTGATGATTTTCCTAATATGCCATCTAAATTTTGGTGAAATGATATTTCTCGAGTGATGTTTCATTGAAGTTAATATAAAGCTGGAATGATGCCACGCCTGTATGATGGAAATACTTTCACTGGAGTTTGGTTACTTGTCTTTAAATAGCTAGACAGAGTAAATTGAAGCACACCACAAAACAGATGGCATAAAAGAAGCAGCAAAGTCTTTGGAACCAGAAAGACCTGTTTTCAACCCCAGCTCTCTGAAAGTGATACAAAAGAATAGTAACCTCAGATCCACAGGATGATGAATTTCTTCTCCATCGTGCTTTTCGTAGATGCCAGTTCAGCCTTCTAGAATCAAGGAATTTGAACATTGTGTCTCCATCATTATCTGTTACGTTCTCCAAGTAGCCCCTAAGTTCCACCACTGCGATGGTTTCTTACAGAAAAAATTTTAATCATTTATTTCATTTTTTTCTTTCCTTAATTACACAAACAAAAAACATTGATCCCACTGCTACATATATAATAAACTAATTCTTCCAACATTTTGGACCCTCATGATGAACAATCGAGGAAGAAGTGGAGAGGTATCTATATGAATCTTTTCTGAGTAGGTTGAATGGGGAAGCTGGTACGTGCAATAGTTACACATAAGCACGCAGAGGTAACTAGTGAACTATTGAACATCTTTTAGGGTAAAGAGATTCAGTAAATTTTTTTCTTTTTTTGAGGAAGATTAGCCGTGAGCTAACATCTGCTGCCAATCCTCCTCTTTTTGCTGAGGAAGACTGGCCCTGAGCTAACATCCGTGCCCATCTTCCTACACTTTATATGTGGGACGCCTGCCACAGCATGGCTTGCCAAGCAACGCATAGGTCCGCACCCAGGGTACGAACTGGAGGACTCCAGGCTACGGAAGTGGAACGTGTGAACTTAACTGCTGCTCTACTGGGCTAGCCCCTCAGTGAATTTTTTAAAATTTCCCCGAAGTTCTTAATACTGAAGAGAGTATTAAATTTAGTAAAAAGTTTACCAAGACGTTTCACTAACACATTAATTATAACTGACCAGAAAAAATAATTCTGTATATTTGCTCTTCTATATTTTTCATTGAAATAATAATTGTCACTTTGCTAACAATATTCTTAGTGTACTGATGTGTGCTGTATAGTAAAAACATTAAATAGAAAACACTTTGTTTGGGCTACTTTAAACTGCTAGAAATAGGCATACTTCCTTAAGATACAATGTTACAGCAGATTAATTTTTTAGACTCTTTATTGAAGTATAATATAGATACAGAAAAGTGCACATATCAGAAGTGTATAGCTTGATAAAGTTTGACAACTATACACTCCCATGTGTCCACAGATTAGAATTTGAATGCAGAGAGATAAGCACCTTTTAAAGACATATGGTGGACAGACATTTCATGTGGGTTGACTTTCCATTAATATATTTATTAAATAAAAATTTATGGTATACATATTATGTGCATAGTATTATACTAGGTACAATAAGGAATATGAATGACTAGGCAAGATTATAATTCTGGAAGGATTGCTGTGAATTTGGGAGACACAGTAAAAGGAAACTAGCAACAATTCAAAACATTCTATAATTACATGCCTAACCTCATCTACCTTGGTCAGGAGCAAAGACTCAAGAAATTACAAGATCAGTCTGTCTGATTAAAATGATTGTCTCGGCAATGTGTTTCTAGTAATTCATTCCTCTCAAAAATTGTATAAGCTTCAGCTCTATGAAAAATAAATCAGCTACTCTGCAGTTTTACTGTATAGTTTTTGCTATGTGGTATTAATTTTTACTGATTTTCATTTAAAATGTAGTCGTAAAACCATAAAAGTTACTCTGATGTGCTCTTAACACTTAAGCAAACAATAATTTTTTTTGTTTCTAGCATTTTGATACAAATCACCTTGAATTTATTTAAATTCTGCGTATTCATGGCTTACTTAAACTTTCCCAGAGGTCAATATTTCTAAGCTAAGGTGTTCTTTTACTTTCCCTTTCCTTTTTTTTTTTTTTTTTTTTTTTACCATAACTGAAGGGAAAACAGTTGAAAGAACATGATATCTGCTATCATAATGCATATTTACCATTGAAAAATTAAATTGCCCTAATTAACGTGAGGGTAACAGTGTTTGCCTGAACAAACGTTCCATTTACTATCACAGCCCAATATCACAGTGAAATTACTGGTTTCAGTTTTTTCCTTTCTTTCTTTTTTAATTAAAGATTTAGAAATAGGGTTTTGACTCTTAGGGATCTGGAACTGAAAAGTTGTTGCTTGGTTTCCTGTATCAAATAAAATGACTTGTAAACATTTGGAGGTTGGGTCAACAAAAATGAACAAACTTCGGAGAGAATGGATTGGTTAATATATATAATTTTTTTTTTTACATTTAAAACCCAAATACTAATCACAAAAATATGTTCATATAACTATTTTAAAGGTTGGTAGTGTCTTAACAAATTAAAACAGGAATTTAAAAAATATGTATATACTTGAAAGACAACAAAAGTCTTCACAGTTCTCAGAAAGTTTTCTTTGCTTCAAAATATAATTAATATGTTATATAACCAATGAATAGTGGGTTTTTTTCCTGCTTTTCCTCCCCAAATCCTCCAAGGACATAGTTGTATATTTTAGTCGTGGGTCTTTCTAGTTGTGGCATGTGGGACGCCGCCTCAACGTGCCAAATGAGCGGTGCCATGTCCGCGCCCAGGATCCGAACTAGCGAAATCCTGGGCCACCGAAGTGGAGCGCACGAACTTAACCACCCGGCCACGGGGCTGGCCCCTGAATAGTTTTCATTTTATTGCATATTGAAAACCTCAGTAATAATGCTTATCTTGTATGAATATCTAGTGGAGCCTCACGATTTGCAGATTCGCTGCTAATTTCTAACCTCAAAGTCAGTACTGGAGGCATTTTTGCAGCCATTCATGGATCTGCTGAGCGTTGAAAAGTTTGAGTCGCTTGATGAGCGTGTTCCCAGTTGAGGTCGAACAAGGCAACACTCTGCCTTCTTGTTTCAGCTTTCATACTGTAAGCAAGTATCCTTTCCACAACATATTTAGTGCCATGTTTTCCTCACTTTTGTGCTTTTTGTTGGTGATTTTGCTGATTGAAATGACCCCCATGGGTAGTACTGAAGTGCTGTCTAGGATTCCTAATGGCAAGAAGGGCTTGATGCACTTTACCGAGAAAATACCTGTGTTAGGTGAGCTTCATTGACGTGTGAGTCGTAACGCTGCTGACCGTGACTTCAGTGTTAATGAATCAACAAAGTACATGTTAAATAAGGAGTCTTTAAACAGAAACCCACAGGAAACAAGCTTATGAATTGACTGGCTGATGAAAGTGTTGTGAGCAGAAGCTTGCAGGAACCTAACCCTGTATTCCTTCTAGGAGCAACGTGTCAGTATTTGCTAATTCAATGTCTGTGGCAACTTCCCACTGAAAATAGCTAAGAATAAACAATTATGTAAATTAAGAGAGGTATTAAGGAATCAGAGAGGAGGAGGGTTTACACCTCTCTCTGTCTACCTGCAAACCAGTAAGTTCATTATTTCAAGGTCTAAACGTGTAAGACACTAATGGTATTGTCAACCCAGCTTGTAGATCCAGTGGAACGACGATGATTCAATTATCCATCTCTTTATAAAGATATAAATCATTGTTATTATTATTGTTACTTGATTGTAAGTCCCATGAGGGATTTTCTCTCTTTGTTCATGCAGCAACACTCAGTGACTAGAAAAGTGCTTGACATACAAAATGTACTTATGTGCCCAACATAAGTGCTGTAGTCTGTCAAAGTTAATTATTTACGTGTATATTTTATTCACACATTAATTCACTTATTCAATAAGTATTTGTGGAGTGTTTACCATGTGGCAGACATCAATCACTCCAGGCCCTAGAGACAGACTGATGAATAGAGAAGATAAGCTCTTTGCCCTCATAGAACTGACAGCTTAAAGCAGTGGTTTCCAGACTTTGCTGCACGTTGGAATCACACAAAGATTTTTTAAAATGCCGATACCTGACTTCTACCTCCAGACATTCTAATTTAATTGGTATATGATGCAACATGGGCCTTGGAGTCTTTAAAAGTTTCCCAGATGATTCTAACGTGCCGCAGAATTTGTGGGTCAGTGGCCTAATGCGTCAGTTGGGCATTAAGCAGTTTCCAAGTACTTATCTGAGTGACAACAGCTTGTGTTGCTTTAATTTTGAAACTTAGCACATTGCCACAAGCCACCACCTTACCTACGATGTTTAGTTCAAATTAAATTAATATTTGTTTGCTATTAATATTTTAATTTTGTTCTATATTTTTATTCCAAAGGAAACATTTCATTATGGTATTTTTGAAAAGCCAATTAAGTTGATTTTTTTCAAAAAGAAACTTATCTAAAAGGAGGTGAAAACTTTAACATTTCATTTGAGTCAACCATATACCTACTTTTATTAAATGGAAAGCAAATATTTTTATCTAAATCAAAGAGCACATTAATATGCTGTTCTCCCTATGTATATAAAAAAAGCTTTAAGGAGGAATGTTGAGCAGTTCTTGACTGTATGACTGTATATAATCTATTACCACATTTTTTAAATGAAGAAAGAGTAACTCATATATATATGAATGCATGCGTGTATGTATGTATGTATGCATTTGGCTCCCAGAGGCTAAAACTTATGTTCATCATAATGCATTTGTTCAAAATGCTCAAGTCTAACTGTGCACTCAGCATAGTAAAACTGTGACTGTTTTTATTAAACATTATACCTCCAGAACATATTTGAAATGGGTATTGGCCCAAACTGATAACTTCCTTCCCTTCATTTTGCATAATGCAGCAACTTTGGTATCAGAGGGCCATCACAATCTTATATATCCTCTCTAGATTTGCTGAGTTTGCAGTGGCAACAATGAGGATATTACCCACTGTAAAAAGAAACTGCACAAATAGTGACAGTCGAATCCTAACATGCTCCTTGTATCCAGACTCTTTTTATTTTCCTTACTAGTATAATCTGTATTCCAGTTAATAATTTAGTACTAATCAGCTCCTTATCTTCTGAAAAGGAGAGTCTGTTTGGAATCACAAGGAACTGACCTTGAAGGTAGGTTTAATATATATCACATCACCTCTAAGCTTTTACTCAGAATATTTTCCTGTTACATTAAGGTCTCAGCTGAGCAGTCCTCCTTTTGTCTATCCTCACAGTGACTGACTTAATTCTGTTACAGTTTCCACTCTTCTTTAGTTTTGGGTTTTACATTCATTTACATAACTAATTTTAAATAATTGGATGTTTTAGTGAACAAATAGAAAAAATATGAATAGTTGAGATAAATCATAACTTTATAAATAGTAACATCTTTCTAAATAGATTCAGCCATTTCACAAGGGACTGTGTATCTCTGGCCAATTTATTTAGATTTTACTATAAAATAGCATTTCATAGTAGTGATGTGAGTTGCTTGCATTGATCAGATAAAAGATGGATCTAAAATAAGGAATTAAAATTGTTACCTTGGACTATCGTCATGGATTGAAGAACAATCTGAACTGAGCAATGAGCTATAAAATAATTATAATTATTTAAGGGGAATGATAAAAATATTTAAACAGTCTTGTAAATTCAGCTTAAATTTAAAAACGTTTCAGCAATTCTAGGATAAGAGTCTATTTCAAAAATAATAATAATAATTTTTTAACGTTGGGAATGACTTTGGTTTAAACGACCTGATGAGTCAGGTGGTTCTGCTGGTCATTGCATGATCCTCAGCTAAATGGAAGAAGAAAAAAATAAGACAAGGAAAAATTGTTTTTGTTTATCTAAAAATGGTGTATAGTCTGGGCTTTAAGAAAGGACTTATGAAGCTCTTTGAAAATAGAATCCTATCGTTACAGCTAATTTCAAACTTTGCATGTCAGTGATAGCATTTTGCTTTGAAGATTAAAATGTCTTTGGTAATAAAGGTAATCTCAAGGGAATAAGTTTACAGAACAAATTTTATTAAGTATAACTTTAAAATAAAATGTTTTAATGTTGATATTAACATCCCAAACTCTTTCTTGAAAATAGTCTTCATTTTTATTAGCCTGTTTTCTATTTTAAATCACGCTATGAAGGCATGATCAAATCAAATATAAAGCATAGAACAATTTAACAGGCTTAATGGTCTTCCAGATAAGATAGAAATGTTTCTGCCATTATCTTAAATAGTCAATAGTGAATTGAGTTGTCTTCTTTAAACACTATGTCGTTTTCATCTCTTATGTTGCTGTAAAGAAATTTAAAAATCGTGTTTCGCGTGCCAGTTTAGAGAATGATTGCTCTGAAAGAAATGTTTTCCAAGAACATTAGTTATGCTATTTAAAATCACCCTTTTATTTAACACTGTCTTTTTCTCTAACCTGACTAAACTAGGAACGTACATCTTGGCCTACAAGCCATGAGGCCTACTGCTAAAAAATAGTAACATTTCGCTCGGCTTTCAGAACAAATATTACAAAATGACCTTTGTTAAGAGAGATTTTCAGTAGATCACACTTTATTATACATATTTATATTTTTGAATATAGATTGACTTAATATGCTTCTACTTTAGAAAATGTATGCTACTTATTATAAATTACTGTCGTAGGAATTAGCATGAATATTTGATGTTTTTCCCAATAAAACCTTTAGAAATAATCTTAAAAGTACTCATAAATTTATCTTGAATGTAGGGTTTAGTAACATAAGTGTCATTTACTTAAGGATAATAGTTTCTATATCATCTAGGCATAAAATTAATATAGTTTTTTTTAATAACTACTTAAGCTTTTAATCTAATGTAGCCTTAATGAATTTACCCCTAAGAAGCACTTGATGAAACAGTCATGAAAAGCTCCCTGGGTGATATCTATCTGCCCTTTCCTGAAAAGGACTGAATTTTAATATGAAAATATATAAACAAATACCGTAACTGTTTCATGTACCTAAGATTTATACAATTAAGTTGTATAATTTAATTTTGTTCAGTTGTGCCATGAACGTGTTTCCAAAAATCAAAGTTACTAAATTTTGAAGATTTCACAATCGCTATTGAATGGGAAACACAAAAAATACTAAGAGTGTGATCCTTGCTTTGATTATAATGCATAATCAAAAACCCAAAAGTAATTATAGCTAAAATGGTTTCTCTGTGAGATTTTCTCCTTTTTCTCCTAGTCTCCATCTTTTCTTTATTATCCTCCTCATTGTCCTCCCCTACTCCTCTTTAAGCAAATATTCTGAGATGAGCCTGATTAATTTCGGAAGTAGAGAGGAGGGATTGGTCATAAAGAGGAATGTAAATTAATTTATAAATACAGGTCATCACATATTAAAATCAATAGAAGAGAAACTCTGACAGATCTGCACTTAGCCAACTCCCTGGGTTGATTCAGGTTCTCAACTTCCTATGTGGAACATACTAATTAGTTTCCAAGGTAGGCTAACTTCCTTAAGTAGTAGGCACCTTTTTTCTTTTCTTTTCTTTTCTTTTCTTTTTTTTTTGTTGAGGAAGATTGGCCCTGAGCTAACAACTATGCCAATCTTCCTCTATTTTGTATGTGGGATGCCACCATAGCGTGGTTTTATGAGTAGTGTGTAAGTCCACGCCTGGGATCCAAACCTGCAAACCCCAGGCCACCAATGTAGAGCCTGCAAATTTAACCACTATGCCCCCAGGCCAGCCCCAGGCACCATTTTTTTAAACAGTATTAATTGTTTTATTTTCCATTTCTATAATGACTAATAAGGTTGATCATTTTCCCATGATGTGGTTCATTTCTTCTTCATTAATCTTTTTATTTTTCTTTATTTTGGTAAGAACATTTAACATGAGATTTACCCTTTTAACAAATTTTTGAGTGTACAATACATTATTGTTGATGGGTACAATGTTGTCCAGCAGATCTCCATAGCTAATTGGTCTTGTTTAACTGAAATTTGACACCCTTTGATTAGTAACTCCCCATTTCTCCTGCCCCCAGCCCTTGGCAACAACCATTCCTCTCTTTAAGTCTATGAATTTGACTACTTTAGATTACTCATATTAGTGGAATCAGGCAGGATTTGTCTTTCTGTGACTGGCTTATTTTACTTAGCATAATGTTTTTAAGGTTCATCCATTCTGTAGTATGTATCAGTAGTCCATTCTTTTTTAAGGCTGAATAGTATTCCATCGTATTATCACATTTTCTTTATGCATTCATCCATTGATGGGCAATTGTATTGTTTCCATCTTGGCCATTGTGAATAGTGCCACAGTGTCCCCTGACCGTCTCATCAACTTTATATAGTTATCAAGGGTCACTTTTATTTGTTACCTAGCATGTTCTTTCTGTTTGTTCTTCTTATTTCATTTTACAATTTAGTTAAGCATTGCATAATCTAATGAAAGGTGAGTGATAAAAGAGATTTTTTCTTCCCTATAAAAATGAAGGGAAATACTTTGGAAGTGGATAAAAGCAAGTTGACCAAAATATATCACGTATTTTCAAAAAGTATAATATTCTAGAAGTCTTCTGCATTGAGGTTGCTTTACAAATAGCTTTGACTTTTTTCTCCATTTAAAAACAATACTAGAAATCAAATGGGATTTGTACAAAAAAAATTAATAAAGAATCCCAAGCAATTGATTCTTACTCAAACAAAAGGTGTTGGTTATCCACAAAGCAGTAGCAATTACACATATTTAAGTCAAAAACACTATTAGTCTGGCTATACCATTTTTATGATTCTTTGTTTAATTATTTTATTTGTTTAACCAGTTCAGTAAATTACATATCCTAGAATTTAAGAAAAGAGAACTTACACTATACTTTGTAATTTCTTTGAGAAAAAAAGACCTAGAGAATTTTCCCTTTACTAGACAGAGGCTGACTGGCTTCTGTTGGTGTTTCCACATCTGAATATCTTTAGAAAGACAAAGCCCCCTTGAGGAGACATGCCTGCTAGTTGGATCTGCTATATCTTCTGGAAATTCTCAAGTTTTTACTGTGTAAAATGAATAAAATAATTTACAGTGGCATGGATGGGCAACAGGTTTCATGTTGAAAGCCAGCTCTGATTAATTGCTGATGCCTACCCGAGGACCTGTGCCCAGATGAATATGTAGCCTCTTCCACTTTTGAGTGGAAGGCACTGACCCGGTAGGGATGTGACCCAGGGGCACAGGATGAAGTAGAACAATAAAACTATGACAACATTATTCTCCTGCGCTATATCCCTATTTCTTTTACTGTTTTGCAGTCCTGTAAATGAACATTTCTCTACTTTTTTCTTTTCCTTCTGTTGGAACACTCCCATAGCTGACATCCCTCAGTGCTGGTTAGTTACTACGTACATGAAAAAGACTGTGGGCTGTCCACGGTTCACTCCTTTGGTTCACACAGGAAACATGTCTGTGTTACTTTACCACAAATGAGAACCACTTCATGCAAATGAGAATTGCAGCATTTGGTTGGTGTCCACTTCTCCAAAAGCTGAATAACTATAGTTAGCCTTCCCTGAAGAAAATCAGTCCCTAAAATGTATTCCCCAAATATTATCCTCATTATTGAGTGCTACAGAATATGAATGCAAGAGGACTATTCCAAGGATCACTATTTGATTTAATGAATCTGGCTGCTAAAATGACTCTCTGCTATTTTCTTCACAATTCTTCACGTAGTTTAGAGATTATTTTAAGAGGCTAGCCTTCTCGGATGAAAAATATAATTTCTAAGATACAGTGTTCACAAGGTTTATGGTGTTAAGAAATTAAATAGAAATATTACTTTGCAGTAATCTTTAACAAGTGTAGAAAGTGAAATTGTGACTTTATAATGTAAATGTACCTGGAATTCTTTCTTGGAAGATAAAATCAATAAACGTATTCTCAGAAATAAAATATAATCATTCAGTACTATCTTCTAAATGTTCCCCAAACTCTCAATGTCTCTTGTCATGTGTACACGTAAAACATATAGTGTGCTATATAGAGATGTTGGAGATTAGAAGGTTGAGGATGGGAATGTGTAGATCCACACATTAGGAATAATTTTATTTCAGTTTAATGCCTAGAATGTAATAGGCATCAAAAGTCAAAAGAAATGAAACTTTATTCATGTGACCATTATTTATTGAATGCCTACAATATGCTAGTGACAGTACTGGTTCTGCCCTTGGGAAATTTACAAACATTCAAGGAACACAGACTTCTAAATTAATAGTTAAAGAAAATATGTTAAAGGTCATATTAGGATTATGCCCAGGTTGCTACTGGAATATATCATAAATCTCTGTCATATCAAATTACAAATTTGTTTTACCCCAACATAAACAAAGTTAGCTTTATTATACGAGTAAGAAATCTTGAAATTTTTAAGTGCTTATGTTAAAGGTTAAGTGATAACTTACAGTCTTGACTTATCAAATTTACAATAAAGTCCCATCTTTTAGAACATGTGGTGTGTGATTTCAGCCTCTTAAATGGGATAAATCATGTTATAATTACAGGGTAAAACCTGAAAGATTCTCTTTTCTATTTTTAATCCTCTTAATGATATCATTTATAGTCTACTGGAAATCGATTTAGGAAATCACATTAGTCCACTAAGCACTTCAGATAAGGTGATGCCATGAAGCATTCCAAGATTATCACAAGGAATTGCTTTCCAACGCCATAAAAAAAAAAAAAAGAAATAAGCAGAATATGGCCTGCGAAAGGAGTTTACAGTTTTACAGCCCCTCCCACTGCAGCACATAAGTCACTCAGTTACAGTTAACTTTGGATTATCACTCAGAGATTGAAAGCCAAGCAGTCATCACACAGTCTGGGCCTGTGGTGCTCTTGTATGTGTGTTTCTAAATCAATGATGAGGGTGTCGGAACCCATCCTGGACATGGACATGGCCAATTACAGCGAAGTTTTGGACCCAACTTATACAACGTTGGAGTTTGAAACCATGCAGATTCTATATAATTCAAATGGTGAGTTCTCTGCTTGTAGAAATAAAGAAAAGTATATAGAATAAGAGAAGTGAAACTGACCTTCCCAGGTGGTAGCTCCGTGTTTTATTGCTGGAGAATTCAGAGCTTGCTTTTTAAGGCCACAAATCTGAGCTTTTTGCACTTCATCACAAAATTTAAATTAATCATGCTATGGCTATTTTATGTTTGAGATAGAAAAAGCCTGGCTATGCGTAATAAAGTAACCTCAGAATTCTGTCATGGGCCAGTTGGGTAGAAAAAGTAGTTTCAGCAGTTATTTATGGTAAATCACAGTAATAAGTAATATTGCCAGGTTGGCTGTAAAGTATATTTTCTATGCAATATTTAAAATGACATATGGAACAAAGTTTCCATAGAACCATGGAGAGTGTTACTGGTTCCTTTCATTAATTTGGTTCTCAATTGCTGCTGATGAGAAACTGCATTTAAAATTACTATTGAGGTTTCACATTGAAGACAAATATGAAAAGAAATAAAGGTTTATATTGTAACCTCACTTGAGAAGCTAATGTTTAGCCTCACAAAACTCTTGGTATTTATCTACTGTAACATTTTAACTTTAAATAAGACATGAATTGTTTAGGGTTCATGTCTTTTATATAATACAGTTTACTATTGACTTGGAATTTAGATTCTTTTTCAAGTAAAAATCTTGTCTAAGATCAGTTACAATTGTTGGAACTCCTAAAACCTAGTAATGATGTATACTTTGGAAAATGTGTGTGTGTTTGTGTGTTCAGGATTGAGAATGTATCTTATACTCGAGATATCCTTAATGTTCTACTATGCTACCAAATGTTGTTGTGTTTACACAACAGTAGCTTATTAGTGGGAAGGTTTTAAAAAAAATTGTCAGAAGATGAATTCTGAAATTTAACAGAGTTAAAATGAACCTGCAATGCGAATCTTAGGAAGTCACTGTTTTGGTTCCTTATGTTTAGATTTGATGAAAGATATTTAATATAGTATTTATCTCAATAGAATGATGATTTTTTTAAAAGATTATAGGTTACGAAGTAGTAGGGGCAGATTTACCATAAAATATTTACTAAAACAACTGATTTTCCAAAGTATTGTCTAACTTGTTTTCTTGTAATAATGTTGTTAATAGCATGTAGGTATGACATACTTGAAGCAGGAGTTGAATTTTTTTCGTATTTCCATATAATCTCCCAGAATATAGTCAATTCTTAAACTCCTAACTGCCATATTTCTAATATCTGTTTTGTTTATATTATCAAAAGAAAAATTCTTAGCTTTAAATTCTATAATGTCACATGATTAACCTTAAACATGTTCTCATTAAGGTTTTCTTTTTAACTTTATGAAATGGTATATGATAATATCTGTCTACTCAGAAGTATTAGTAAGTAGAATATATGTGTTCTCACAGAACATAATTGGGACATAACAACCTTTGATTTTGTCTTTTGTTATATTGGAGATATAATGAATTTTTATTACATTTATATTCCTATACAATTTTGTGAAAATTAATTTTTTAAGTTATTACCTTATATATTCAATGTCTTTTGAGCACACACAGATTTTTAAAGACGTAGTCAACAATATTAACTCATTTAAGAAATATTTAAGTAAAAATACCTATGTGGATTTTGTAAGCCCCATCTTTCAAAACTATATATTAGATTCCCACTTTATCCCAGGCACAGTTGCAAGCACTGGGAGCAGAGGGGTGAGTAAGACAGATAAATTCTCTGACATCATGAGGTTTATATTCTATGAGCAAAGATGGGTAATAAATGAGTAGACCATGATGTTAGACAATAAAGTAGTTATTTAAAAAAATAAGCAAGGTTCTAGCTTCCACTGGAAGGGTAGATGGGAGGTGATTCTTTTAGATGTGTGTTCAGAGACTATGTCCCAGAAAATCTGAGATTTGAGCAGAAATCAGATAGCCAAGTCAAAGAAATTCTTGAGGAAGAACTTTCCTTCCAGACGGAAAGAACAACAAGTGTCAAGGCTCTGAGATGGGAACAGATTTCAAGGGAAAAAAAGGCAACGTTGCTGGAGAATTGGGAACAGGATGAAAAGTAGTACCAGATAATGGGCTCGGCGAGGTGGGAGGGGACTTTACAGGCCATGGTAAGATGTATTTGTATCAAAGAGCTGGATGCAGAAGGCTGATAGGACGTGAATTTCTTATACCAGGAGCACTTTGGGGGGCTTGGGGTAATAAACAGTTGCGGAAGAAGAATGGAAGTAGAGAAATTAGGAGGCTATTGTAATAATCCCGGGGAAAGATTATGGATTGATGAAAAGTTATGGATTCCATATGTATTTTAAATATGGACTTTACTATTGGATTGGATATGGCTGATGAAGGAAAGAATTCAACGAAGACTCCCAGGTTATTGACCCTAGGCACTGGATGGTGCCATTGACTGACACAGGGAAGACTGAAGGAGGAACAAGCTGTAGGGAAAAAAATAAAAGGCTTCTATTTTATACATTAATTTGCAATTCCCATTAAACTTTAAAGTGAAGCTGTTAGATAAGTATTTGGGCATTTCAGACTGATCGTCAAGGGAGACATCAGGGCTGGAGACAAAATTGGAGGATTTTCCATCATACAGATGGTATTTAAAGTCATGGGACTGGAAAAGCCTCCCTAGGGAAAGAGTGTGGTTGAGGACAGCGCTCTAGGGTGTCCCAAAGTTTAATCGTCAGAAATGGGAAAGCGTAGATTGGAACAGAGATTGGCAGAAGCAGCCAGTGGTTAAAAGGGGAGCACTGGTGTGGGGTCTCCAAGAAGCCAAAGAAGGGACAGCTTCCAGCCTATGAGTAATTACTAGGTCAATCTAAACAAGAAATACTCCGCGTTAGCTTGAGCTCTACTCTTCCTTTTTCTTTAACAGATAGTTCTGCCCCAGAGACGACAAGTATGAATACCGCAGACAACGGTGTCAACTGTCTATGTGCTATATGTGGGGACAGAGCAACTGGAAAGCACTATGGAGCATCCAGCTGTGACGGCTGCAAGGGCTTCTTCAGACGCAGCATACGCAAGAGCCACGTTTACTCCTGCAGGTAGTGGCAATGCTCCTTGTGGGGAAGCTATCGTTAGAGGTGTTTCCAAATGGCAGGGAAGAAGGAAGGGAATAACATTCAGAGCTTTCATATTTCTGAAATTCTAAGACCAAAATTTATAAGCTACGTGAGAGTGAGGACATGTGGGAGTGTGTGTAGTGTGCATTCACCCAGGTGGTTTTTTTTTTTTTTATGAAACATGTTAGACTTATAAAACGTCTATAAAAAAATCCACATCCTTACCACCCAACTTAGACCAATATGAGTAGTTGAAGCCTCTGCTGGACGCCTCCCCATCACTTACTTTTTCTCCCCTCTCTCCCAGAAGTAACTATTGTCTGAAATGTCATGTTTGTCTTTTCCTTAGATTTCTTTATTGTTTTACCACATGTTCATATACCAATGGACATCTTGAAATCTGTATTTAAATGGTTTCACAATGTGTCTATTTTTGTGCACGATGATTTTCTTTTACATCCTGAGCTAAAACAAATTTATAAAAGTACTGATGATTTTGGTAGCTTGTTGATGTTAATGAATGAAATGAAATTTTCCGTCCTAAAATTTTAGATGTATTTCTGGTGCCACAATTTCACCATTGAATTGAATGTTTTGTCTAAAACATATATATTGTGTGTGTCACACATTTCTAGTAAGCTGTTTTTTTAAAAAAATAATATCTAGTCAACATGATAGCACACTATAGGCTTGGGTTTTTCACCTTGAGTGTCCAGAATGACAGTTCTTGAAATGCAGACTACATCTCTGTTCAATGTGGGCTGTTAAATGACTGTAACAGAAAAATATCTGTGTTGGCTCTGTCCCTGAAAGGCATAGTTAGGATTGTTATGGTGCTTTAAGAACACCTTGGACATTTGGGAAGAAGTTAACTTTCTCGTAATATCGTGCCATTTGATTTCTAAGAGTGTGGAAAAAGTTAATATGGAACTCCCCATATATCTGACTAGCGTTCTCTAGTAAGATTTCTGGGAGAGCTTAAAGCAGGTTAAAAAATTGTAAATCATCCACTTTAAAACCTTCTTGGTAAACAAAATAAAAGAGTGTGTGTCTTGCTTTTATATATGCACATCAAAACTCTAGAGGTAGAAAGTAGATCAAATGGATCTCCTTCGTCAAAAGCATTTTCTGTGATTACATTAAATGTTGAGTGCTTCTAAAAGATCAACAACTCAAATAAATACAAAATAACACGTAAACAATACTTTTTTGAATCATGTGTTCCATTAAAGGTGATATACATACATATGAAAAATGGCGATCCAAACAACGAAATCCAACAACTTTTAAGCATCAGAGAATAATATCAGCGAAAAGGGCTTTCAAGATTTCTGCCGTTCCTGTACGGGAAGAGTGGGAAAGGAGTGTTCCCATAGCAACTTTTGGAAATTTAAAAAGTATTCCAAAAACATGTACAGTTTCACTCTTCCCATCTTCCCATCATGAATACTGCTGCCAGCTTAGCCTTCTTTATATATTTTGGTATTAAGCAAATACCATGATTCTCCATTTGGAAAATATTATATTGATGCAAGCTTAGGGGAATAAAAGTATTTTAAGCTCAGGTTTTGCAGGTCTTAAGTTTATCCATTTCCTTAGATTTACAAATTTCACTTCCACTCTAACTGTGCCATCACACTGAACTTGGGCTTTCCTTCCCAGTGTGCTTTAAATTGCTGTTTCAATACTTCTCACATTGTGTTTTTTATTATGGCTGTTTGTAAATTTGTGTGTGTACTTACTGTATCTTCCTCGAATGGAGGAGACAGGTAATGTTCCTCTGTTTAATCCCAACACCAGGATCTTGTACACAGTAGGTCCTTAGTATTATGTTTATTCAAGTTTTGTGTTACTTTGATTGTAATTGGGTGTGTTTCCCTGTTGCCTTTGTTGGTAATCTGGTCCCCTGTCCCGAGTTTCCTCAGTCACGCATTCCCAACACTGTTCTTCTCACTCATCTCTCTTCTAGCTAAATTCAGCCATAGTAGGCTTTATAGTCATGTAATTTTAAGTGGCCGCCCCTATTTTTTAGATGAAAAGTAGATCTTTCTTTTATCGATCACAAAATATATTCTTTTATTCTCATCATTAGTAATCAACTACAAATAATCAGAGATATATCAGTACATATGGGTAATTTTTTGCCAAAATTTTGAAGAAATATTATTGTTTACTATATGATTAATATTTGCCCCAAAGTCTTTAAAGTACTTTCACATAACTACCCTTTACAGCAAGTCCTCCCTATTTTACGATTATAAATTAAATGACGTCCCCAAATTCTATCAAGCGTGAATAATGGACCTGGGAATCAAGCTCAGGTCTAATTCCAGAGACTGTACTCTTTTTTTTAAGTGTACAATTCGGTTTTTTGGTATATTCACAGAGTTGTGCAGACATCACTACAATCAATTTAGAACATTTTCTCACCCCATAAAGAAACCCTGTACCCTTTGATCATCACTCCTCATTTCCTACCAACTCCCTCCCCACTAATGTAAGGCAACTACTCATCTACTTTCTGTTGCTATAGATTTGCCTCTTCTGCGCATTTGATAGAAATGAAATTATATGCTATGTGACCTTTTTTGTCTGACTTCTTTAATTTAGACTAGTGTTTTCAAGGTTCGTCCACGTTGTAGCATGTATCAGTACTTCATTCCTGTTTATTGTCAAATAATAATATTCCATTGTGTAGGTATACCACATTTTGTTTATGTGTTTATGAGTTGATGGGCGTGAAAAAGTTTGTCCCCACTTTTTGGCTACTATGAATAGTGTTGCTATGGACATTTGCGTACAAGTGTTTGTACAAACGTCTATTTTCATTTCTCGTGAGTATATACCTAGGAGGGGAATGGCTGAGTCATATGGTAACTCTTGTCTTTCAGAAACTGCCAAACTTTCTTCCTGGACAGATGCACCATTTTGTATTACAACCAACAATGTGTGAGGGTTCCAATTTTTCCACATCCTCATCAACGTTCATTATTGCCTGTTTTTTCTGCTTATAGCCATTCTAGTGGAGATGAAATGGTATCTAATTGGGCAGATTGTGCTCTCAAAGATCTTCTCAGCTGCCTCTTGATATGCAATTTGGCATGCAGAGTAAACTTTAATAGGATGAGAGGTAAAATTAATAGAAGAATATTTAAATAAAGAAAAGCATGGAAGTGCAGAGGAATGAAGTTCTGATATATTCTCCGTCACACCAAAATCATTTGGCAATAAGGAATTAGAATTTACGTGCCAAAGATTTTTAAACTAGGTTTGGCTTTCATGACTCATGATGGAAATGATCATGTATACTGGCCCAAAGTGGTGTATCATTCAGTTTTATTTTATTGTAAAGACTGCATGAGAGCTGAGGCTCATACATCACCATATACATGGTGATCATCACACTGGAAAAGTCGTAATTGTTCTTATACATTCCATCTATTGATCCAAATTTGACCATATTTCTTTAAAATCTATTGTCTGTTTATTTGCTATTTTTTTTGATAAATAACAGTTTTCTGCAAACTAATATATCTTTGTTTGATATTGTAGGTTCAGTCGGCAATGTGTTGTTGACAAAGACAAAAGAAATCAATGTAGATATTGTCGATTAAGAAAGTGTTTCAGAGCAGGAATGAAAAAAGAAGGTAATAATATACAATATAATGACGACGATTAACATCCTTGATGAAAAGTGTTGTACACACATTCTCTTGTAATCACGATAGCCTTTTCACATGAGTTCTGATTTTTCTCAATGAAGAATCTATGGTTCCTTGAGTTTAAGAGTCTACCCCAGGACGCTGACACCAGCTAGGAAGCAATAGAGCCAGTCTTTGTCTGGTGCTGTCTGATTCCAGACACCATTCTCTCACCCGCTGTGTTATCCCTCGCAGCAAAGTTATCGTCTAAATAAAATTCCCAGTGTCCTGTTCAAAAGACAAATGGCAAAATTTATTAATAGGTTGAAAGTATAAATGCATTTTGAACACATTTTTTTATTCTGAACAATTTAGTATCTTTGTTTCATAAACATTAACTGAACATTGACTTTTCATGCATTCATTGACATATTTAACAAATATTTATCGAGTACTGCTACTTTCCAAACACTGTTCTGGGTGCTGAGGTCTCAGAAGTGAATGTAATAGACAGAATAATCCCCCTCTCAGGGAGCTTGTATTCTACTCAAGGACAGAAATGATAGACTAGATATTCTAGTTTAGTATGCGGTCAATTCATTTTGAACAGATTAAGTATTCTGCTTATATTATCCTACATTCTAAATATGGTTAATTTAGAAACAAATGTATTGACCACATTGAAACCCTTGGCGGGGAATTGCTGCTACAAGACTGTATCCTTATCAGTTTTGTCACATGCCTATGCCTATCGTAGACAAAGAGATATTTCGCAAGCTATAAAAGAATTAAATTCAATCAAGTCACTATACTGCAGAAATGTAAGATATATCAAACCTATCTTGAATATGGCTAGTTTTTCTTTGTCACTCAATATTTTAAAGAGACAGAAATTCCGTTAGTTTTATTCAGGTTGCTAGTCTCAAAAAAGAAGGCAAAATCCAGACAGAGAAAGACGAACTCTGTATGACTCCACGCATAGGTGGAAGTTAAACATAGAGACAAAGAGAATTGATTGGTGCTTACCAGGGGAAAAGGGGGTGGGGGGAGGGCACAAAGGGTGAAGTGGTGCACCTACAACGTGACTAACAATAATGTGCAACTGAAATTTCACAAGGTTGTAAACTATCATAATCTTAATAAAAAGTTAAAGAAAAAAGAAGGCAAAATAAAGTTTACAAAATTAAAGGAGAAGCACTTTTCTCATTTCAGAATGACTAATCTCTTTCTTTTTTAAATTCTTTCTTTCTTTTTTTTTTTTTTAATGCTTTTTGGTGAGGAAGATTGGCCCTGAGTTAATATCTGTTGCCAATCTTCCTGTTTCTTCCCACCCAAAGCCCCAGTACATGGTTGTATATCCTAGTTGTAGGTCATTTTAGTTCTTCTCTGTGGAATACCACCACAGCACGGCTTGATGAGCAGTGTGTAGGTCCACACCCAGGATCCGAAACCCAGGCTGCCAAAGCAGAGTGTGCGAACTTAACCACTCTGCCACAGGACTGGCCCCCTAAAAATGACTAATTTCTAATGGCATATATGGGATTAATTATGTACTTTGTCAATCATCTTCATGCATTTCTACTTGAATCCTAGCTTTATTCTTACAAAAGCATAAGCAAATCATAATCCCGTATTTCCTTTAAGAGTTTTACAATTTGTGAAATAAAATTGTTTTCAAAAATAGTAGAATTATGTCTTCTACTGTTCATAGAATACTGCATTAATTTTCTCTAAGTAGATTAGGAGAGAACTTTTAGGTTTCAAAATAGATATATTTCTCTTATTTACAATAATAGCATTATATCAAAGTTAGCAAGATGAAAACATATATAAATATGGTTTTATGTGAAAAAGGGTAACAATAAGAAGATTGCAAATGTTCATGGTATCTTTCAGCATTTTTCTAAAGATTGATCATGTAAATGAAATTCATAAAAGCATAGCTTATATTTTAATTTTTTATCTCCACATATGTATTTCCATATGAGTCAGTTTAGGGTGAAAAATCAATGACAATTTCTGTAAAAAAAAAAAAAAGAGAGAGGGAGAGTAAGCTACCAGTAAATATGATTGTAAAATAAAATATTAATGATTCACTTCAACTTAAAGACTACTCACTCTTAAAGGCAAAAACTCCGGTATTTTCTTTTCCAAATTAATGAAGCTGATACTTAATAGTAAGTTTGGGGTAGATAGTAGATTTGAGCATAGAAATTAGTGAACTTCTTTAATAAAAGAATAATTGCAGAAAGAATGCTGATGGTTTAATGTCTTGTCTTTCCGGCAGAGCGGGGTAGAGAATTAACCTAAATAATTTATGGGCTACAGGCCTTGTTTTTGTTCTTTTTGGTTAACAGAAGATAATTTTCCCTCCTAAGTTTTGAAATCCAACTTTGATGTCTGACATATTATTCTTTATATGACAAATATGTGGGTTAATACACCTCCTTTCATCCTTCCTTATATTTAAAAATGCAATTTTCTATAGGGAATTTGGGGTGCCTGTTATTCTTTCTTTCCTGTCTGAAACAAGCAGATCTAGCTGTCTCTTAGATAGAAGGCTTTTATGTCTTACTTAACATCTTTCCACCTTTCCTAAATGCTGATATTCACACCTCAATCTTCTCAGGGGAGACCCCCCACCTACGCAACTTTTGCTTTATTAATGTTTGTAAACTGTCCCGAGGACATTGTTTCATGAGAGAGCACAAGACTGCAATCTTAAGATCACCGTAACACAAATAAATTTACTTTCCATTTTTGCTCGTGTTTTAGAAGAAAAAGAAAATGGAAGTTTCAACATCTATGACTCATATCTTCTGACAGTGAATACACTCTGTGACCTGGTTAATGTCACAGGCGATACTCTTCCTCTAGTTATCTTGTGGTTTTATTAACGTTGAGAAAATGGAAAACTACCCTATTGAAAATACAGCGTGGCTGAACTGGCTGACCCCACACTTTCTAACATGCATGCCATCATAAAGTCCTAAAAGGCAATATTTTATGAGCTTTAGTGACAAGCCTGGCTCTTTCTACTTCTAAAAGTAGTACAGAATCAAAACTATCGTTAGTCATACTTCTCCCCACACCGCCTGCCCAAAGTCTTTTGGAAATATCCTTTCTCACTTTTTATACTAGGTTTTTTTTTTTTACTTCAAACTGTGTATCTTGACGTATATCGAAGAGAACCGACCAATAAATGCTGTGATTTTCTCCCCTAGCTGTGCAAAACGAACGCGATCGAATAAGTACCAGAAGAAGCACATATGATGGCAGCAGCATTCCTTCCATTAACACACTGGCACAAGCAGAAGTTCGGTCTCGCCAGGTACTGCTGCGCAGCAGCATCCAGCCCTGTTGAGAGAAACCAAAAGTCTACTTAGGCATAATGCTAAAATAATCTAAGCTCATTCAAAGGTGCTCGTTACTAAAATAAATTAAGCCTATGCGAATTTAAGAGTTTTGCTTCGAAAATACCGGTTGGACTGTTGACTTCATTTTGACTTTTCCTGGACAAGTTCCTAGTTTTTAAATGGAAAAATGAAATGCACTGCAGCCTGATTGTTAAAAGGAAATTTGTTTACGAGGTTGATTTAAAATACTTAATGAATAGCGCAATGCTCTGGGGGCACTATCTTGTTTTATTGGTTGAATCTGTAAAATCAGTTACCACAACTTTTGGGTATTTTGGTTGAGACATATCATCAGACTCTCTTCCTTGAAAACGACTTCTGGACTCAAGAACTCACTTTGGTACCTGCTTTGAAGCAAGTATTTAAGGGAAGAGCCAGAACTGAGAAAACCCAGGAGAAAGAGTTTGTTATTTTAAATTTCTAGAATCTGAATATCAGTTCTAAGGTTCAAAAATGTAGGTCATTAGTTTACACATAAAAATAAAGCACTTAAGTATCAAATAAAGAAATCCTTTGAAGACAGTTTATTTCAGTCTTGTCCCTATTAGAAACGTTAATGATATTTTTCTATTATAGAGCAAATTATGAAATAGCTAACGATTAATCCGGTCCCATAATGAGTCAGTGCAACTCCTTTCGTTTTTGATAACACGAGGGTAATATGGTGAGGTTAACATCACCATTATCATGATCATTACTTGAAGATTACTTGATGGTTCTAGAAAGCATTTAGAAAATGGCTTAAAGGAAGCTGTGAGGAAGTACACACGCACCACAGAAAGGCACGCGCACATGTTCCAAAATTAAGTGATTCGAAAGTGATTTTTCGGAAGTGATTTTTTTTGCAGAAAGGCATTTTAACACCTCTTATATTTTTATATAGTTCAAAATTATATGTAGTTTGAAAAATTTATCATTCTGGTTAAGCATTTCAATGTTGCTGAGTCAAAGGTTGGTTTCCCAATTTTATTTTGATGGGCTTCCATTTAACACAGCAACATAAGTACTTCTGGCTTCTCATCCGTATCTTTTCTCCCCATTTTGGTAAACTTTGGTCACTGGAAACATTTTCTTCATAGAGTTCGACAAATTAAAGATGGGCTTTCTGAATGGAAATATCATTTTCTAATTAAAAATAAAAAAGAGCATATTTCATGTGGATACTCCATATTTCGCTGTCTAGTCATTTTGAATTATGAAGCTCCCTGAAAGTTATGGTAACTTATTGTACAAATTTGGCAGTAAAATAAGATACTGCTCCCAGAGCATGGTGCTAGACAGTGAATGTTTTCAGGTTAACTTCTACCGATAGGTATTTTATTTCTCAACTTAAAAATGGTTAGAATGTTTCAAGATACTGTGACAATTATAGTGCCTGCTTCAATGGCATTTACTTATTTCAGTCATAGAGAAAAGAGGAATATTGGTCATGCATGATTTTCAGTGATAAATTAGTATCATGTTCTTCTTAATGCTAGATCTCAATCTCAAGCCCTGGTGTGAGCACTGACATAAATGTTAAGAAAATTGCAAGTATTGGTGATGTCTGTGAATCTATGAAACAGCAGCTGTTAGTCTTGGTGGAATGGGCTAAATATATTCCTGCCTTCTGCGAGTTACCACTGGACGATCAGGTATAGGTTAAAGACATTATCAATGCTTTAAAAAATGTTTTTTGAACTTTGCTAAGTTTTTGTGTTCTCTTAATTATATTTGTAATAGATTGACTATATTTGACAAAGGTTAAGTTATCTAGCTGAGGAAAAAAGATTGGTTTTCTTGTCCATTCACCTTCTTGTTCTGTCGAGAGGCAGGCTGTTTAACTCCTATTTTAGGAGTCTTGCAAATTTATTGATTGGATGAGAGGTGATCAAGACACTGTTCTTCCCTCTTGGAGTACAAAAAGCTCAAGTAATGGGGAAAGGGAGCAAGCAACTGCAGTTGTGAGACAAAGTGTTGGAAAGCTAAATGTCTGAGAGGCAAATGGCACACTGTTGTGTCCTGGTGTTTCCTGAAGGTGCCGTATAAAATTCCTCAGAAATGCTAGACCATTCCTAGACAGAAACCATACAGGTTGTGTTGGTATCTTTGTGCGCACTTCATGCAATTAACGTATAAGATTTTTCCTTTCATTTTGTCAATTTTATTCTCGCATTTATTGTATAAAAATTATAGGTCTGGCAAAAAAGCCTGTAAATCATGCTCTGAAATCTACAGAGAAATAGAGAGAATTCAGATATAATGATCTTTTCCTAAAACATATATTTTCATACTTTGTCATTTGTACAAGACATTTTAATTCATAGTTAAGAACTCTAATTTCCTACTTAGCTTATTAAGATTAGATGATTAGTTTCAGATTTATTTTGGACTCTTGAATCTAAGAAGTATATAATATTTTATAGATGTGAATAACTCCCAAATTTCCAATTCTGCCACATTGAATAATGTCATGATATGTCATATAAACAATGTATATTTTTACACCCTCTGACCATTGCTCTTTGTCATTGACTCACAAAAACAAAGAAACAAAGTGAAAGGTGCATGATTATTTAAAAATCAAAGGACAAAAAATTTACACAGCCAGAAAAAAAGGCGGTCATAGGAAGTTGGAAGTTATCCTTCTAGGAGAGCATTTCACCTGGTAACAATAACAAAAAAATACTGTGAAATCTGAAATCATTCTTAAAATGTTCTGTAACTGCCTTCCTTGTATGAGTCATGGTTATTGACATATCGTAAAGATAGCTTGGCCCAGAAGGTCATTTCAGAGTGAATAATGCTAAATTGCTAAAACCTACTTGTCTCACCCCAAGCCATATAAATAGGGTTATGTTATTTATCACTTTTATTTTTTTATTATCACTCCTCTTTAAAAATTGCTGACTTATGTATGAAGACAATGATTTAAAACTTGGGAAACTGGAATCCAGTAACGTGTCAAAAGTAGTTTTTATTTACTAACACTTTAGTATTAATAATATAACATTAATAGCCATGGATTGGTGAATGTCTATTATGGATAAGGCAGTGGGGAATTAGCTCTCAGTGGCATTATATATTACATTATTTTATTTAATGCTCTCAGGAACTCTGTGGCATAAGTTTTATAATCCCCACTTAACATTTTTTAAAACTGAACCCTAAGTCAGTTAAATTCACTCAGTAAATTCATCAAATATTAATAGCACTACTGTTCAGTTGTAGGAACCGTGAGTATTTGGCAGTAAAAATACAGATTGCATCACTATTCTCATAAAGCTTGCATTCCATTTGGGAGAGACAGACAATAAAAAATATACAGATTATGAGTAAGTTAGCTCTAGGTGGGGATAAGTTCCATAAAATGAAATGGGATGAGTTGCTGGAGAATGACTGGGAGTGGAGTGGTACGAGATACTTTTAATTGAGAATCAGAGAAGATTTATCCTGAGACCAGAATGACAAGGGTCCAGCACGCAAGATCTGAAGAGAAAATATTCTGGGTACTGGAACAGCATGTTCAAAGGGTCTGAGGCAAGCAGGAATAATATGCATCGAGAAAAGTGAGCAAGGGATGCTGCAAGAGGAAACCAGAGATGTGGGTGGGAGGCAAAGCATCGGGCTCTCACCTTTGATGCCATGGTTAAGGAATTTGGATTTTATTCTGAGGACAATAAGAGAGCAGTGAAGAGTTTTCAGCAGAGGAACAATATTAAGTGATTGTTATTTTACAAATATCGTCTTGGAAGCCCTGTCAAGAAGGATTTAGGATGGAGGAACCAGAAAGGAAGCAGGAATACCTAAGAGCCCTCTTTGGAGTATATTATGGGAGGCCGGGTGAAGAATGACAAAGCTTGGGCTGGGGTGGTAGCAATGGAGAAGCAGCACTAGGATTTGTTGTACAATTAGAGAGGAATCAAATGGCCTCTTGTTTTTGACAAGCATTCTGATGATGCTGTCATTTACGAAGATGAGGAAGATTGGAGAAGCATTACTTTGGCGCGTTAAATTTGCAGTGCTTCCTATTCTTCCTAGTGGTGATGGCAGCAGGCAATTGAGTACATGCCTGAAGCTCAGTTGAGAGTTTAGTGCAGAGTTAGAGGATCAATCTAGAAAATGACAGAACCCAGATCCCCCGTCCTCTTTTCACTATATCACAAGTCCTTGCTTTGCTTTTTTTAATTCAGCTTATTATGTGTAAGAGATCGTATTTCACATATATTTTCTCATTTAGTCCTCATGACTACACTTTGAGATTTTTATGACTATCTCCAATTGATCGATGAAAACAACTGAGTCCCAAACCTACTGTTTGACTGACTCCAGGTTAAACAGGTAGTAAGTTGCCAAACCAGAATTTGAACTCTGGTTTGTTGGATTCTATTTCACTCCCAAACACTTAACTGTTTCGCTTTTCTTTGCTGCCGTTGTATTGACTTGTTAGTTTGGAAAACTTTTGCAAGTAAAATTCTGTTGACATGCCAAAATGGAAAAAGGGAAGACTTAATGGTGGTAAGAATCTATGAGTATTATAGATTGTTAAAACAGAAAAGAAACATCCCAGGCTTAAAGAACGCTAAGTTAATCAGACTCATATTATACCATCTTTTAATCATTACATTTTATAATTATTGTTCAACTTGGAATTTCTCATTAAGGTGGCACTGTTGAGAGCACACGCAGGGGAGCATTTACTCCTTGGAGCTACAAAGAGATCCATGATGTATAAAGATATTTTGCTTTTGGGTAAGTTTTTAAATTTTTTTAATTTAAGAAGAAATTACGCATGCTTCAGCCTTTCGCAGGATCTGTCCTGTATGTGCTAGGCATTCACCGACACTGTCAAATGGTGCTGTCACTTCACAAATTGGATTTAATTGATATATCCTCACTCAGGTCCTATGTTTCCTTGACTTGATTACAGGGAAGCTCAGAGTGCATTGCGATGTTCACGATGCATTAAGATTTAAAAATAAGAATTGGAGGAAGGTGGTCAAAAGGTACAAACTTCCAGGGGCCAGCCCCGGTGGTGTAGTGGTTAAGTTCGCATGGTCTGCTCCAGCGGCTGGGGGTTCACAGGTTTGGATCCTGGGCACGGACCAAGCACGACTCGTCAAGCCATGCTGTGGGAGCATCCCACATAAAATAGAGGAAGACTGGCACAGGCGTTAGTTCAGTGACAATCTTCCTCAAGCAAAAAGAGGAAGATTGGCAACAGATGTTTAGCTCAGGGCCAATCTTCCTTACAAAAAAAATGGTACATACTTCCAGTTACAAGATAAATAGGTACTAGAGATGTAATGTACAACATGATGACTATAGTTGACACTGCTGTGTGATACACAGGAAACTTGTTAAGAGAGTAGATCCTAAGAGTTCTCATCACAAGCAGAAAATTTTTTTTTCTTTTCTTTATCACATCTATATGAGATGATGTATGTTAACTAAACCTATTAGGGTAATCATTTCATAATATACTTAAATGAAACCATCGTGCTGTACACTTTAAACTTATACAGTGATACTTGTCAATTATTTCTCAAGAAAACTGGAAAAAAAATTTAAATAAAAGAGATGTTGCTCGAGAAGCATAATATTTAGATATATTTAAATCATATCAGGACAAAGAATTAGTTATTTGTGTGACCATATTATGGAGTCCCAGTGTTGTTTCACACTCTCTCAGTGTCTACTTAATAATCGTAATATATATATTATTTTATACACTTTTAGGGGATGCGTCCATCTCCTGTGATGTCATTGCCCATGATATCCTACAAAATCCTCTTAAAAAAAAATATAGTGACAACGTCTTAAAATTCTGATAGTTAAACAGCAGTGTGGGAAGAGGCAAAAGTAGGTTGGCAGGTGGAACAGAAGGTGGGGAGAGAGATAAGACACAGAGGAAAAGCTTCTGTCTTTGTTGTGTAATTGCTCCAATCCCCCCATTTTACTTAACTTATAAAATTAGGTTCCTGTTCAGAGAGTTGAACCTTCTAATGCTTATTAGCTCCACCTCTCTCTGGCTGCATGAAATGGTAACCAGATTGTTTATTCTATTTTTGTGATAGATATTTTATCCCCAAATATAAATAAATTGAACATAATATGGCAATAGCTAATATGTATTGTGGACTTACGATGTCAGATACATTGCTTTAAGAGCATTACATGTATATACACACTGCCTCATTTAATCCTCACAATAACCTTAAGGAATAGTTACTATTATTTTCTGCCCACTTTACAGATGAGGAAATGGAGGCAGGGAACGTTTACCCAAGGTTACAAAGCTAGTAAAGGGGGGAGCCAGGATTCTAAGCCATAATTTGTCACTGTGGAGACATTGCTCTTAGATTCTATTAAACGCTCTGTGGCATTTATAAGACCCCTATAATACTGTTCTCATTATAGATCTGAATACAGTATACTTAAAAAACAAGATGCTTTTACTACGTAATTCTAAATTGTCTACCCTGAACAATTAGGTAAACTGAGTTTCCATAAGAGCAAGGCTACATTTGAGTACTTTCGCACATGTTGTTCCACTGAAGATTATCTTTGCCTGTGGTGAAAGAATTTGGAATATTCTACTTTTTAAAAAACCAGGAAATAACAATTTAGCTGTTATTTGAAGAGCTATAAAAAGCTTCTAGGAGCCAGCCTGAGGCCGAGTGGTCAAGTTCACGCACCCTGTTTCAGTGGCCCATGGTTTCGCCGGTTGGGATCCTGGGTGTAGACATGACATCGCTCATCAGGCCACCCACGCTGAGGCGGTGTCCCACATGCCACAACTAGAAGGACCCACAACTAACGTATGCAACTGTGTACTGGGGGGCTTTGGGGAGACGAAAAAGAAGAAAAAAAAATGAAGATTGGCAACACATATTAGCTCAGGGCCAATCTTAAAAAAAAAGAAAGAAAAAGTAACTTTCCCTAAAAACAAGGCTTCTAATTTTCTAATATTTTAGAAGCTATAATATATATTCATCATATGATGGCCAAAGATTTTCTAAGTCAAAGCAGTCTTTAGGGGTTCGGTGGTCCCGTCTCTATCCAATATTGAAACTCCCTTGAATTCATCTACTTAGGCTTGTCAAAATTGTGTCCCAATAGTTATGACATCTACATACACCTAGACACGAAAGGAGTGCTATTTTGAATCCACTAAAAGCAAGAAAGTTTCTTTAGGTTTTGTATTATGCTCATTAATGAGTGAGACACTAATAAATAACTGACATAGTGGAAAGCTAATCATTATATTTTATTTCTCCCTTGTCAATTATTAGCTTGTTATTAGTCTGTGCTTTCGTGTGTTATCACTAGTGTCTGAGGCTGTTAAAATACATGTGATCATATTATCAATGTTTTTGCTCCTTTAAGTGTTCTCGAGTTTTTCTAACATAACTAACCTAACATACTAAAGGAGGGAGTGTTGTTACTATTCCCTCAGGGGAAGGCTATTTAAAGCATTGATTCGCAAATTTTAAATAATATCTGACAAATTTTTTTGAGGTGTAATTTTTTCCCCTAGGAAACAACTACGTTATTCACCGCAACGGCTGTGAAGCCGAGATCAGCCGCGTGGCCAATCGGGTTCTAGACGAGCTGGTCCGACCATTTCAAGAAATTCAGATTGATGACAATGAATATGCTTGTTTGAAGGCAATTGTGTTTTTTGATCCAGGTTTGTTTTCCAAGTTCCATTAAGAAATAATCATAGTGACCTTTTAGTATCAGACTGTTTACTCTCACACTCTAGTAAGATTCAGCCTTTAGATTCCGCCTTTTATTCCTTTATTAGACGCAAAAGGGCTAAGCGATCCGGTCAAGATTAAGAACATGCGGTTCCAAGTGCAGCTCAGTCTGGAGGACTATATCAACGACCGGCAGTACGACTCCCGGGGGCGGTTTGGAGAGCTGCTTCTGCTCCTGCCCACGCTGCAGAGCATCACCTGGCAGATGATTGAGCAAATACAATTCGTGAAACTTTTTGGGATGGTTAAAATTGACAACCTACTTCAGGAAATGTTACTGGGTGGTGAGTACATTTGAGAATGTCTGTTTTATTTATTAGCATCACGCTATGTACTTTAGGATAAGTTTGACCTATTTATTTTTTGTCCATGAGATGATGAACTCAATTTTTTCCATTTACAAAGTCTGCAAAACCCATTGGATGGGGACAAAAATACTTGAACATAGTTGTATCCCCATTCTTGCTAGCCTCCACGATTTAGGATCCACAAAGTCCCTCTTACCTCAATTTTCAGATCCTTCAAATATGGTAAATAGAAATATATTTCCTATTTTCAGTACTCCTTGAAGTATATTATATTTTTCTATGCCTTACTGCCTTTAAAAGCTCAAGGATATCATAATTGCAGCATAATCTAAAAATATATATAGAAAATATCTCCAAAATGAACACTTCACTTCTGAAATAATTAATTGACCCAACACAATGAGAAGGGAAAAATAAAATTCCATTACTGCAATAACTGTCAGGAATAAGTTAAGAAAGCATTTATTTTATGTTCTGATCTAGATTAAATTTCCTTATAAAAGCTCTTTATTTTAGTTTTAGTTTTATGCTGCTTAATGTGTTCCTAATGATATCTTTCTGAAATAAAAGTTGTTTATGCTATTAGGGTGATCCTGAATACTATAAACTTGAGGTAAGCGATTCTTGGAATTGCCTTAACAACAGGCAGCAAACCTAATGATTCCAGGAAACGGCACACAAGGTCCATTATTAATATACAACATAATATGATACAACATTAATCTAGCCAAGGTACAGTGAAAGCTGACATTGTCCTTAATATGGCAGTGGTTCTATTAATTTATTTTTGAGTTCCCAAAAAGCACTTTGCAAAAATAGCAATATTCAAGCTGTCAATCAAAACGTTTGTTCCAAGGTAAACTTGCCGTTCCTAATTAAATATCACTAACGCAAGCATCTTTTTACCTTCTGTAGGTGCTTCCAATGAAGCTAGCCATCTCCATCACCCAATGCATCCACATTTGTCTCAAGATCCATTAACTGGACAAACTATCCTTTTAGGTCCCATGTCAACACTGGTTCACACAGACCAGATCTGTAAGTATCTGGGCTAATTTTCAACCTTAATAGGTCTTAAACTTAATTACTGGAGAAAAATTGGAATTTGAAGAAAGAATCTATTGTACCCAGAAACTGCAAAAATTGGGTACAATTTCTTCTCCAGGACTCAACTGGGGGTTACTGTGATATTCAGTAAGTCACTTATTCTTCTTAGGCATGAATCTGCTCCCTAAAATGAAGATATGAGTACCTAAATCTTTCTACTTCATAGGTTTGGGAGCACAAAAGAGTGTACAGGCAGTCCTAGCTTTGCCTGATAATACAGGACCATAAAGGCCTGCATTTGCAAACTGGAAGCATGCAAAGAAATCTTCATAATCAATGGGAAAACTATGGTTGCTAGTGACCTTTAAAAATGCATGCCATATAATGTATGTCAGTTATACCTCAATAAAAAATAAGCAAACAAAACAAACAAAAATGTTTGTCAAAACATTAAGAACTCAATTATAGGTTATAAATGTATAGGTAAATTGAAAAAAATAATAATCCTGGTGTTTATCTGGTGCACTATAATTTAAAACATCTGATACACTGAGAATTAATGTGGCTTCTCCGTAGAAATAATTCAGAAGAATAGCCTGAACAGTGCTTGCCACCTTCTCCTCCTATAACTTACAAGAGGAAATGAGCATCTTTTCTTTGCCTTGATCAATTTACTCTTTTGGAAGTTTGTATTGGCTGCCAACATTTTATCCTTTGCACTTGCAATGTCCTGAAATCTCTCAGAGAATCCACTTAATGTGAAGTTTTTTGCCGGTTTCGCTTCCTCTGGGCTGTCTTTGTCCTTTCAACACAGCCAGTTTCCTCATTTATGTTGACAAGTATTCCTTCAGTAAGTTCCTGACTGCGTATTTAGAGACTCAAACAGCAGTAGTGTCAACATTCCTGTGGTCAGGTATTTCTTCTATAACTCCATTTGCCTTCAATTTGAATTTTCTTCCAGCATTATCACTTTTTGTTTCTCTATTGCACTTTAATCATTTTTAGCCAGTTCTCTTTCAATTGTCCATTTTTGCAAAATGTCACTTGGATTTATCACTGGGAGACAAGGAGACAACGCAGCTACACACTTGGTGTCAGTGCATGAATTGAATAAAATAATCCAGTGCCCAATCACGGAACAGACCAAAAGATGTGCTGTAACTGGCCACTGATCACAATACACATCTGTTATTTGGGTAATTATTTGCACACCGAAGAGTCAACAGTGAAGTCGGTATTTATGCAGTTACTCACACTTAATCGTGAGTTACCATGTTAACTGAAATTTGAACTATACTTTTGCAGGACTGGTGCTGTGTAGCTGTGATAACTGAAATTCATGCATATCAGAAATGTGCAGAGTGAGGGCTACTTGGAAATGCTCTTTGGGACTAAAATGATTATACAAATTCTAGGGGTTGATAGTAGCTAAGTTAATCTGAAATGATTACAGATTTAACCCGAATTCTATTTTTAGAAGCTATCCTGGAGATAAAAATCTCTATTTGACAAAATATCTAGAATCAATTGCTTCTGTATTTATACTAATTTATCCCAGATTTATCTTTGAGCGATAGCCTCTGAACACTAAACCAGCTACCTCTCTGAGATGCCTAGAGTTATTGTGATGAAATTATTATGCACACCTGTATAACTTACTGAATTTACAATTGCCCTTAAGAACCAGTTACAGTGTTGTTTTACCCAAATGTTCAATGTAATGTAACAATTTAGTGAGTACTACCTGACTGCCACATACCTAGCGGTATGGAAAGTAGAGGTCACAGAAATGTACACTCTCATGGCTGTCCTTTAGATGCATGCATTGGTAGGCCTAGGTGTAAGTTGTGTCTGAAACACAAATTTCTTTGAGTATATGACAAAGGCAGAAACGAAATTGTTAGAAAAAAATATAAATTATGGAAATAGTATGTCACGTTTAATCTGTGGGTCCCAACGTGCTTAGAAGACATTAATTGGGGCCATCCTTGCAAAGCAGATGTTGCCGTTTTCAGTGAATAGTCAAGAGCAGAAAGAGGCAAGCCCAGTATCATACCAGAAGACTATGGAGTTGTGCCTCTCAGGGATTAGTTATTCATAAACTCGGGAGATAAAGTACATTAACAACACATTAAGCATTATAGGCATCAACTGGCGAGAAAGTTTAACAATTCTGCTGGCGGTTGAATGCTTCACTTTTTAATTGCTGGTTTTCTAGTATTTTGAAAGTGTATTTGCTGACTCTAATCTTTAGAATCATACCACACTTTTCATTTTTATTATTCCTCTTTCAGCATAATATTTATGAGAATTATTTGCAAAGGAAAACTTTGCTCTGCTTGTGTCATTTGGAACAGCTTATATTTTTCCGAAAGCAAAACATAAAACACATACGCACCCCAAAATTTAAGTTTATGCATATTTTCTTGGTCTTGTAGAACACGGCAGTTTCAGATCCATCCTAAATATCCACAAAATAATTTTTTAAAGCAAATTTGTTTATTCTTTTGCCAATTAAATTTAAGTAACAATATTGTTTCTAAGTAGTTGCTAATTCATACTTAATAGTGGAAAGTTAGTTTATTAAAGAAAACCAGGCAAAAAGGGACTGTTCTCATTTTTGTATGAATTTTTTTTTGTAAAGAATTTTTCTAGAAATTTTTTTTTCTAGTATTTTAAAAATCTGTTTCAGGAAAAAAATTCTATAAAGTTTGCAATGCCTCAGTCTGATCACCAAATGTTTTCTATTTGTTCTGTTAAATATATGGTATAATAATAAATATGACTACTAAAATCTTTCAAGTTTTTTAAAATTATAGAATAGCTCCTAGATAATTTTATAGTATGGGGAAAGTTTGAAATAGGAGGAAATACTATTCTAGACAATACAGTCTTGAAACTGTAGCTTTTGTTTTTTTCAGTTACTCAGGCTTGCCTGTTGCATTGATCAGGAAGGGCCAGACAAGCTCAACTGTAATAGAATAATTTTGAAGCCACAAAGCCAGTATTTTTCAGATGCTTTTAACTACGATATAGATTTCAAAGCACTTGAAAATTATCTTACCTTAATTTTTATGTCCGTCTGATATGTTTGAGTTAGTGGAATCCAAACCAAATTTATTTTATGTGCATTTTTGATTGCAAAATTTGTAACATTTGTTTTCTAAGATTTGGGAAAAACTAGCATTCTGTCAATTCTTTTCATTAACTTTTTTCTGCTGGGTGTATGAGACAATCAAATCTTCATAAAAGCTATTAGCAAAGACAGAAAACACCTTAAAAGGACTCTTAAGATTTTTTTTCTTTTTTTTCTGCTTTTTCTCCCCAAATCCCCCGAGTACATAGTTGTATATTTTAGCTGTGGGTCCTTCTAGTTGTGGCATGTGGGATGCCACCTCAGCGTGGCCTGATAAGCGGTGCCATGTCTGCGCCTGGGATCCGAACCTGCAAAACCCTTTGCCGCCGAAGCAGAGCACTCGAACTGAACCACTCGGCCGTGAGCCGGCCCCCTGACTCTTAAGACTTTTAAGCATGATCAATCCAGTTTAAATCTATTTGAAGAGGTTGGGTGGGAGTGCATCTCCAGTAGTAGGTCAATGAGCTGATAATGTTTTATATAAATCGACTTTATATATGATCTTTCAGAAACATACTGCAAATAGTGCGTAACAGTGTCATGCAGGACTTAATGGGATGGGCCAAGGTGACTGTCACCATCACATACAATTCTCTGATTCTTTTTTAGCAACTCCTGAAACCCCACTCCCTTCCCCACCACAAGGCTCTGGACAAGAACCGTACAAAATAGCTGCAAACCAAGCTTCAGTCATTTCACACCAGCCTCTCTCCAAACAAAAGCAATTGTGAGAATACGTTTACTTCTGAACGGCACTGCGTACATGTGAAATGTTGTTGATCTTGAAATATCTCAGGATAGTACTTTTGGCAGACTCTTAGCCAAGGCCTCTTCATGGTGCTGTTTTAAGATGGTATCCTATTTTCTTGTTTATATGCTCATTTTGTTTGTTGTTGCCAGGGTTTAAAACCTTTAGATGCAACCAATGTATACCTGAATTTCGATATGTTTATATAGTATATTTTTTCCCCGCTTCCCTTGCACTATTCCTGAAGCCGCTGAATCTTATGTACTACTTTCACTTGTTGTCTTAATGTTAATTTAAATCTGTAAATAATTGCTTTATCATGATGTGATGCAGAACTGTGTCCTTTTTGTCTGAGAATAGATCAGAAATCCCAGATTAGTATAAAATGAACCAAGCTTTTTATAAATTTTAAACTTGCAAATTAGAAAAATAAGGCAATAGCTGTGGAATAGGCTGTATTTCTTGAAGTAGAATTACTCATGGATATCTTTTTCCAAAAAGCATCTCTTTGGCGCACAGTAACATATGCCCATCTTAAGTTTAGAAAATTATAAATAGCCATTCCAAGGATGACTGACAATTCCTTGAAATCTGCCTGTATCTGAAGATGTATGTTAAGATAAAATATGTTAGTTTTACCAGTTAGGATACAGGCTAAACTCTAAAAAAGAAACCTTTAAACAGTAGCTTAACCAAGAGAGAATTTATTTCTCTCTCCTGAAACAATCTAGAAGTAGTCATCCTTTGACTAGAACTTGGCACATGCCCACATCTAGTTCCCAGGGAGGCTGGGAGAGTAGTCTTTAGGTGGAAAGCTTTGTGCCAACTAAAACCGTATACCTCTGGGAGACTAATGTTGGGAGACAAATTAGCCGTCTGTCACACACATGTTGCTCATTTAATCCTCACAACAACCCTGGAAGAAAGGTATTAATATCTTTCTTTTATAAATAAAGAAAGTTTTAGCTTAGAGGGTCTACGTAATGTAACCAAAGTTTTAAAGAGTGGGAGAGCCACGTTTATGTCCAGGTCTGGTTGAGTTTAATGAGAATAAATCTTTGGTATGGAATGGAAAATGTGAGCTTCTTACTGTGGTTTTTAAATATATGTAATGGAGTGATGATTGAATATTATCCATCCTATTACCTATAACATATTTATATGTAAGCAAAGAGTGTAAATTTGCTGGAGCATGAATAAGAAACCACTTTTGTACTTTTAATGTCTTCCCCTAAAAAACTCTTTAAACAAACCAAAGGAAATAAAAGATATACCAGATAGGTTATGATGAAAACAAAAACAAATTTAAATCACTGACTTGGCAGATTTTCAAAAATCCAGTGGACTGAGGAGGATAGTTCATTGGACCCCTAGACTATTTGATGTCATCTAAAGCTGGAGCTTATTTTAAAACAATTAATGATGGGCCACCTCAAGAAACAGTCATATATCTCTGTCTTTTTGTCTCTCTGTCTCTCTTGCTCTCTCTTTCTCTCTCACACACACACACTCTTTATTTGCTGAAGCAGGAAAAAAGTGGATGAGTAATTATTAACAATATAAAAAAGACTGTCCCAAGCTGTAAGAGACTGAATTAGAATGATTTTTACAGAACCTTTCAAAATTTCTAAGACTGTGATTTCGTTACCCCCACTTACCCTAAAAATAAAATGGTTCTGGGTCTGGGCCCCTTGGCCAAGTGGTTAAAGTTCCACCCACTCCACTTTCGTGGCCCAGGTTTTCGGGTTCAGATCCTGGGTGTGGACATACTCTACTTACTAGTCATGCTGTGGAGGGGTCCCATATACAAAATAGAGGAAGACTGGCATAGATGTTAGCTCAGGGCTAATCTTCAGCAAAAAAAAAAAAAAAAAAAAAGGTTCTGTTAATGTTAACTTATTAACTCTTAAAGTGGAAGAATGAATTATTTAGAAGCTGTCATTGACAATAGAATCAATAAAACTCCTTCAAGAGCTGGTACCAGGAAACTGTAAAATGTATCTTTCAGAGAGAGAGTGAGACGAAAGTTTGTTTCATTCTTATTTTTTGAAAATTTACTCTAGTTCTATATTTCTTTAGGAATGCTTTTGATTTATATAAATACAAATATCTTTTGTAGGTTTCTGTTCAATTTTTGTGTTGTTCTTTTAGAAGATATTAAAAAGAACCTTTAAAATATAAAACATATAATTCGTTTTTAGTGAACCCTCTAACTTATCTGCGCATATTTACCAAAAAGCTGTGTTTTAGAAATTATTGCTAATGATTTTGTTTTAATAACTATGGCAGGGAATTTGTAATATAATATTTTTGTATACTTAACTGCCAAAAGTGCTGGACAAAGAGGAACTGAAGTTTTCAGCATATTTTCAAAATATTGATAAGGAAAGTTATTGCTTTTATATAGCACAAAACTTTTTTCAGGTAATAAAAATGAATAATTTATTGTGAAATAATGATTCATTTTATAAATGTAAGATTATTTTTATAAATTTCATTGTTGAAAATCAAAACTTACTAGATTTTTTTAAATGTTAAATTATAGTGAGATTAAAATATTTCTAAACTGTGATACCATGTTGTTTCACTGAACTTTCTAAATAAAAATTGAGGAAAAAAATTGAAGTGGAGTGCTTCATTATTGTTTGAAAAGATTTCATGATTTTAGAGAAACCGAAAATATCTTTTATATGGTCATTTAGTTAAATTTACATAGAGTTCAGTAATACTGGTCTTTAGAGGACAGAGCAAAATTAATAAACGCATCTCTGAATAATCATAGAGTTGGAGACTGAAGGGAGAATCCTCACATTTGCCCTGTAATTATGTGGTTTTACTTGAAAGTTTTGTCACAGGAATGAAAACATATGACCTACGCTGGCTCAAACATTGTACACATTTACGTTGGCATATAAATTTTTAACCTAGATGTTTTAATTGCTGGTATCCTCCATTGATATTTAAAACGTCTTTGTAAACTTTCTTAAATTATGAAGACCAGTAAATTTTTTTATTGAATTCTACTGTTTTATTTTATTTTGACTCTTATCAAGGTACTGTGTGTACATTGTCTAAAAATACACATTACTCTTCAGGTTTATGGAGAAAACTGGCAGTCGTCTATCCGCCACGCCCTTCACCCCCACATTCTGCTCTTCAGTAACAAAGCTCAAATATTGCAGCTTTTTTATCAGGTATTTTTCTCCATAGTAGGAAAGCATATGTTTATATCACATTTTTTCAATTTTTTTGTTTTAGACCTTATCTGCGTACAAACATTCAACCCCCACCATATCTCCCAATTTCTTAATAAGTCAGTATTTTAACTTAGTGGTTACTATTTAGATAACTGCAAACCATCTTTTAAAATATAAAACAGGTAATTTTTATGTCTCTCTGGAGAGTAGAAGAAATATACCCTAATTTTTTAGAGAGAGTGAAATGAGAAAGAATAGTCCTTGTTTCAGGTCACATGAGGAATGTGACTTAGCATAAAAAAACACATTGAATATCTCAATAATAAAGTTTATCATAACGGCATGCTTGAGTGCAATTTGACATTCATTTCAACTTGACTATTTGAGCTGATGCTTTTAACTTACATCTCTTCCTTCCTTCCAAAATCCCACTGAACTGCCCAGAGAAAGACTTTTTAGAAATAAGAAAAATCTATACAGATACTGAAACTTGAAATTTTTTTCTGCAAAATATGGAGCAGATGACATCAGAGTAAAGGAAATGCAGACTAGACTATGATTAAGCACAGGCATAATGGTGCTGCTGGGAAAGTCTAAGTGAAATTCCACAAATAGAGCCCGCAAAAACTTCAATATTGTACCACTAGAGGCTCAGACCAAGGGAGGAGCACGCGGCAGTCAATGAAGGTCAAACCAAAGAGCATAGGGGGCTAAGCAGAGACCCAGTGGAGAGGGCTCTAGTGAGATTCCCCTGATTCCAGTTGAGGCAGACCGGCTGATCACCGAGGGAGGGTCAGGGCCACAGGACTTTCCAAATCAGAAGAGTGGTACTCAGTTGCAGAAGGGCTAGAGAGATCCTAACTTCAGAATACTCTAACAATCATGTGGAAAAAAGGACCCAATTCAAGAGTGAATTCCTCCTACACTGGGTCCTCCCCCAGAGTCTTCCTTACTAGCCACAAATAATTGGAGTTGTGAAAGGACGTGGGCAGATATGAGTAGAAGGCAATGCCTTGGGTGGGAAGGATGCAGCTGAATACCATGGATGACAAAGGCAATTGTATTTACCTAGCCAGACATGGAAACTCTACAAATAAGCAATTATCTGTACAAATCAGCTAACTTCCTGTCATGACCACTCTTCAAAATTAGCCAGCACCGTATTTCTGATAGCCAGGTTGATCCTTTATCTGGAAAAATAATTCTTTTGGAAATACAGAGTTTGCCCTATGAGACAAAAAAGCAGTAGATGTGTTAGAGGGGAGCCAGAGTCAGGTGGAAGGGAAGAAGAAATTGTATACTAAAACTCGAATTTTACACAGGTTGCAAGTACATGGAACAATGATCTAAAAGTATTTCTTCTTGAGACTTCATAAAAGAAATGCAATTTAAAAAATAATTTACAGATAACCATTAATAGGACAGAAAGAATTCATAAAATATAAAACTCTAAAAAAACAGAACAAGGAAAATTAAGCAGTCTGGTGAAAAAGCAGTTTTTTATAAAGAAAAGATCACGGAAGAATAAACAACTAAAAAATAATATGAGAGATATATGACTAAACTTAAATATCTCATTAAGTTTTACGGGTTAAGAAATCACCTCGTACAATATAATTATTTTTAGATTAGATCAGAATACCAATTCATCTGTTTTTATTACACTACGTAATTCTTCACAAAGTGATCCACTAAGAGGCATTTCTGCGTTAGCCACTATCTATATATTAAACCCCTACAATATGCCAAAAATTCTTAGGCTCTGGAGCTCTCAAATTTCTAATAGAATTGCAAGGAGAAAAAAACATTAAGCTATAGTCATGCAAAGAACTACAAATATCCGATCATTATTTTGTAGTCTGATGACAGAGTGTTATGAGAGAGTTTACCAGATGAATTTCCTTCTAGATCAGGTAAAAGCTCTCAGAAAACCTGAAGGAAGACTGCGGCTACAGCAGAGGGAGTAAGAAGGCTCAGGCCAAACCTGAGGGTGCAGAGGGAGACACATGATACAGTTCCTAGTGGACCGTGCTAAGGATTTTAGATTTTAGTTTAACTATGTCATGATCCATCAAAGGGTTTTAAGGAAGATGGACATGATCTGATTTGATTTTTGAAATATATCACCCAGCTAAATGGAAAATGAGTCCAGTTGGAGCAGAAGCATCATCATTGAAAGAAAGAGAAAAGAAATACCTGTATTTTGGATTAGGAAGATGGTGCCAAAATTGATTGTATACACATATATGACTATATTTTGAAAGTAGACACAATAAAACTTTCTTCCAAATCACAGGGTGAGATGCCAACAATTCCCAGAAGAAGAAAATGGGAACGAATTGGCTTAGGAAGACTGGCCATATGCATCCCTTTGAGGCTTTGTGAGAAACTGTGCCCACAGACTGGTTATAGTTCTGACTGCAAGGGAACCTTCACATGTGATATGTGTGGTCCCATTATATCACCTTGCTACTAGCGTAGCAAAACCACACTAGTGGGGAAAAGGAAGAAATTATACCAGGAATACAAACATAAGGTCAAGGTGATATAGTTCACTAAGAGCAACGCTCCCACTATAGTAGGTAATTATGCTGGAGGGTCTGACGCAGTTGTAAGCATGACCTGGCAGAAGCGCTCCCTGGAAAGGCAGAGGAACATCACTGCCAACCCAAGAGGAGCCAGGTTGACCAGAAAAGCTTTGGCCACCAAGTGTTCCCTAGACAATCACCTCCCGTTCTCTCACAATGTGTCCTGGCAATCACTGTATCCCAATTCACTGTAACTTCTTGTCAAGGTTCATTTCCAACAGGCCTCCAGCTTTGTCCTTAGTGAGACTTCAGGGAGCTAGTGATGGAGGTGCACAGAATCATACTCTGAATTTACAGAAAAACCTTGACAATAATAAAGCAGGCATGCCAATATTAATAATAAACAGTTTAGAATTTGAGTGAAACAGAGTATAATTTTACATTGTCAAAAGGAACCATCTAATATGATGACATGAAAAGTGTAATACAGCTAACTTGGGACCAAATACGAAAATACCTTGATATAAATGTTTGACAAAAATTATAATTGTAGCAGGAGAATTTAACACATTGCTTCAAATCTTTGATAAATTAGAATCAACTAGAAAATGTAAAAATTTAACACTCTAATTATTAAGCTGTATTATTTAAGCATTTCATAGGTACTAAATTATGTTGTATAGAGATAAAATATATGCATTTTCAAACTTCTGGACACTTTTAAAAATCATCATATATTGGGTTCCAAAGAAACTTCAATATATTTCAGAAAGCAGAAAATACAAAATCTGAATTATTTCACGATGCTCTAGTAAGCTCAAAAATAACAAAATAACTAACAAAATAAATTTTTTGAAAACAAATTATCTAGTTGAATCAATTAAACCTAAATTTATTAAATCAAAGCTGCAATTATATATTTAGAAAAAATAAAGAGAATTAGAACACTATATTTAAATCTTAAGAATAAGTGAAAAGAATTCACACAAGAAAATTCAAGGTTTTTAGAGTTTTAAATAACAATCACAATAAATATTCCAGAATTGTTGGTCTTTTTAATTCCAGTCCTTCTAGTGGGTAGGTTATGTTATATCATTGGACTTTTTGTTTGCATTCCCATGGTGACTATAACTTTGAACACATTTCCATGTGCTTATTGACTATTGGTATCTTTTTCTTGTTGTTGTGGTTGTTAAGTTTCTACTTAATTCCTTTGCCCATTTTAAAAATTGAGTTGTAAGAATTTTTACTGAGTTGTAAAAATCCTTTACCCAGTCTGCTCCTTTGTCAGATAAACAAATTGAAAATATTTCCTCCCCGCCTATAACTTGTTTTTTCACTTTCTTCATGGTGCCTTTCAAAAAGCAAAGATTTTTTATTTTGATAAAATCCAAGTTATCCCTTTTTTTAATGGCTCCTGCCATTTGAGCCCTACCGTTGGTAAGCATGTGGAAGACTACCACTATCAAATTAATATTGTGTATGTAAAACCGTATAGCTGCTTTGAAAAGAATTTGGTAATTTCTTATGTGAGTTAAACATGAAATTGTCACATTACCCAGAAACACCAGTCCTAGCTATTTACCCAGAAGAAATGAAAATGTTTGTCAAATAAAGATGTGCAAAGAGTTTTATTCATAATAGTTGGAGACAATCCAAATGTCTAGCAACTGTCAATGGGCAAATTGTGGTGTATTCCTACAGGATGAAATTAAGATAGCAATTAAAATAAGCGAACTACTGGTACACATTACGAAATGGACAAATCTCAAAAGCATTATGATGAGTAAATGAAGCCAGACATAAATTCCATTTATATGAAATTCTGCAAACAAACCAGTCTGTAATGACAAAACAAATTAATTATGTAGAAATCAAGTCAATTACTGCTGGGCTTGAATTTGACTTTAAAGAGACAGGAGAGAATTTGAAGGGAGTGGTAGATTTGTATCTTGATTTTGGTAATGGTTATATTTGTCAAACTTTACGTTTAAATTTGTGCATTTTACTGTCTAAAAATTGTATGTCAATAGAGTTCACAAAAATAAAATAAAACAATAATTATACTTTAAAAATTATAAAAAACTAGAAATAATCCTAAATAATGCTGTAGAAAATAATATACAAACATGAAAGGAAGAACAAATATAATTTGCAAAATAGAAAAAAGGTATAATTTGTAAGAAATTCAGTTGCAAATAGTCTAAAATGAAATAGATAAATTAGATGAAATCTTTGATTAACCTATTCAATAAAAATGAAAATAATGCAAAGAAAATGATAGACCAATAACTCTTATGAATATAAGAGCAAAATATCTAAGCAAAATATTGGAAAATTAAATTCAGTGCTATATCAAAAGAATAATACGACATATTCAAGTAGTCTTCATTCCAGAAATGCAAGGATGGTTTTATGCAATTTTCAAATGCAATAGCTGAAAATCAATCAATGTAATTTACTGCATTAATAGAAGGACCAAAATGATATGATTATCGTAATAGATATAGAAAAAAATTTTGATAAAAGTTAACACTGTGTTATGGTAAACCAAAACAAAATGACAGGAACAGCAAAAACAAACAGAATCTCTCAATAAACTAGAAACAAAAGAAAACCTTTTTAAACTAATAAAAGATATTTACGAAAATTCTGCAACTGACACTGTATTCATTGGTGCATATTGGATATCTTCCTTGCAAAGAAGGGAACTAAAAGAATCCCCACTTCCAATATATACTGTACTGGGCATCCAAGCCAGTGCTCTAAGGCAGGAAAAAGATATTCAATGTATACCTATTGAAAATGGTGAATGAATACCGACATTACTTACAGATTTCACGATTGTAAACATAAAAAATTGTTTTAAATCTATAAATAAAATATTAGAATTTATAAGTGAATTCAGCAAGGGCACTGTACACAAGATCAACAAATGTAGTGAATATTATGATGGACAACTGAGATTCCTCTTCAAGACTAGAGGATCGTTCTTTCAGCTCCTGGGAGTACTAACAGCTGACAGTCCTACAGTTAGCCTTCCAGGAATTTCCCTTACTTGTAAAGAACTTACTTACACAAGGTTACACCCTCTTCATATAGGCATCTTGAATGCAAAGATCCAGGACTATAAAGGCTTGGCCCCCATCACTCCGAATTGGAACAGCTTTAATGTGGCATCCAGCTTTCAGGCCCTCCTGTGGGGTTGGCTAAATTCTTTGTTGAGAATGCATTGCAACCCAGTTTCCCCCAAACCCTCACTTGTGTTGATCCCAAGATCACTCCTTAATAAACGTCCTACATGCTAATCTCAATTTCAGAGTCTGCTTCCCAAGGAACCCAATTTGCAATATCTTGTACAAGGTGTGATGCAAGAAAGTAAATGCTAAGATAGGGTTCTGAAACTGGATTACCCAACAGTCAGCTCCCCTGTGAGGACCCTATCTTGGTGAGAGGTAAAGAATGAATAGTTCCTGTCACAAGGTAGTAGTACAATCCTTAAAATTTTTACCTATGGTTGAATTGTATTGATGTACTTGTAGAAGAAAATGCATGAGTGGATATCTGAGGAAAAAGTAGAGGCTATCAGGTGTTAAGAAAAATGGGGAAAATAATAATAATGACTAAAATTATTAGATAGCTGTTTCTGGGGACAACTGATGTTTAGAAAAAATAATGAAACTCTAAGAGTGGTTATTTGTCTGTTAAAAAACTAAATATGAATAAGAAGGCTTCCTTGGCAACATTTAAAGAAACCTTCATCTCCTGCAGCAGGAGCGCAGAGAAAGTTTAAGTCATGCCCGAGATTTAATCAGAAGTGTAACAGAGTTCCAGAGAGGTTCAATTCTCGAACCTGACAAGTCGGCTTTGCCGAGATCAAGGCCCTGATTGGGAAAAAGAAAACCCTGAGATCTGAGAAGGGAACTGCTATAGAAAATCTTGACTTCCCAAATACCCTGGAACTCTCTCTGTAGGATTAGCCTGCTCTTACCATTAAGAGTGAGACCCCTGCTGTCAAAGAGGACTGACTGTTTGAGGACAGGCAAAACTCTTTTCTCCAGACGTGACACGTGCCCCTCAGGATATGTCCTCACCCCTTCTGCTGTTGACTAATCCAATGTCTAGGGTTAAGTCACAACGTAACCAGGACAGGGAAGCGTTAGGCCTGCTGAGAGAATAAGGGTCTAATCTCCAGCATAATGATATAGATTGGCAGTGGGCAGGATGGTTCTGTTGGAACTAGATTCTAGGGAATAGGGACTTAATGAAAATAAGTTATTCATTAATTTATTTTCTATATTTCAGAATATAAACTTTTTAAAGGGATATTTTGCCACAAAAATGCACAAAATTTTTTATATTTTGACAAAAACAGCATCAAAACACGAAGGGTTTTTTCTTATATTAGGGTTTCTGTGTTCTTTTAATCTGGATAGTAATTCACATAAGTCATTCTCCAGCTGTTACTAGACATTAGGGTCACAGGCGGGTTACTAGAGAAAGTTACAATATTGCCTGTTTATTTTTTTTAACCTATGGAAAAATGTGGATTTAATGCATTGATGATTTAGAAAAAATATGTAAAGCCCATTCACCCTAAGATAATGACAATAAAAGGCAGAAATGAGATTAGGTTATATTATTAATTATTTTATTTAGGTTGTCAGCGTCCTTGCACTGTATAATAATTCAATTTAAATATAAATGTAAAGATCTAATGAGCAGTTATCTGGCAGTTAAATAAGACGAGAAACGGAAATCAAAACATGTAGTGGTGTTTGTTTAGGAAAATGCCGACCCTGGTCTGGAGTTGGACTGCTTTGTCTAAAGAAGGAAAATCTGAAATGACCTCTAATGACATCACAAGGCACACAATGCGACAGCATTTGAGAAGCATAATTAAAATATTACACTACAGAATTGTCATGGAACCACCTCTACATTTCTTTACCAATATACAGAAAAGATTTTTACAGTAAAATATATCTTGGTAATTCTAGAATAAAAATGCAATTAAGGGGAATTTTAATAGAAACATATTTAATACTTCACATATGTTTATTTTGTTCATACAAGTTTCTAGGAACATAGTAAACTGGATTTGGTACAAAATACAAAAATGAATGAAATAGATTTTTGTTCTTAAGCGGTTTGAAATTTAGGGAGGAAGATTGACAAGTTATTAATATTTATAACAGAGAATGCAATCAGTGTTAGGATGCAGTGTACCATAGAGATTACGAGTTCAGGCTCAGCCAGATTCAAATGTGGGCTATGGCATGCGATATCTGTAAAATTATTTGCAAGATTTCTTCCTGAGAATCAATTTCCTTGTCTTAAAACAAAACAAACACAAACAAAAAAATAATTATAGTACTAACATCAGGTAGGGTATTACAAGGGTGAATTGAGAAAGTTTATAAAATGTGCTTATCACAGAATCTGGGGCTTAGTGAACACTAAAAAAATATTGACAACTATTATTAAAGGTACAAACAATGAGACCTGAGAGCACAGAGAAAAAAATCAATGATTTCTGATTATGGTTATTGGAATGTTTAGTTCAAAATCCTGATCTCATGCAAATATTAGATATTTGTCTTAAGTGTATTTTAACATCCACATGTCCCTTCCCTTGGTTTCTTAGAACATATTTTGGAAGAATTTCTCCTTAAAATCTCATTTTGAAAAATAATGTTCTTTTTCAGGCTATTTATGATAAATCATTTAATGCTGTCAGCTGAATTTTAAGAACTTAGATGAATAAATCCATATTTTTACCAGTTAAAAAAATTCTCACGTTATGCTCCTCCTTAAAAAATGAGCCACATAAGCTAGCATTGATCATAACCTGAACATATGCAAGTAATTCTTAAACATATTGCATATTACTTCTGTCTATAGTGCTGTAATAGGACAATACTATTTTCACAGTCTGGTAAAACTTTTCAATAGGGAGTTACACAAACTACCCAAGGACCTAGTGACCAACATTTTATAAACATGACTAGAAACATTATAATTATTGAAACTATGAAATAAAAAACAAATATTGTATATTGTGTAGCAAAACGCTTTTCGAATCTATAGGTGATCATCTAAAAGGGATATACAATATCTACTTTAATAGATATTTTTATTATTATATAATAAACCCTTGGCTGGAAAGGAATGGTAGATGTGCAAGGAAGTGGTGAATTCTCATCCAGGAATTGATGGTGTTCCTGAACCAGGTAGCTAGAATGACTCCAAGGACACAGTCCATGGGTTTAAGTTTTGTGTGGCAGTACTTAACATCCAGACAGTCTGAGTAACATAGTCTGTACTCTTACTGCTGTAAGTTCCATCAATAATTACACAGGCGCAATTGCAAGAGCTATAAATGAGAATAACTCTAAGTTAATTCCAATAGGTTGAGAATTTTCTGTAATTACAGGAAGTTCAAAGTGCTAGTCACACATGGATACTGAGATCTGGTCAAGTATTCCCAGCAATTCACTCTGGGGCCAAGATTGTCTCCTGACCCCCAGGCTGATTCAGATAAGATCAGATACAAAGAATGGCCTTCCCTAGGAAAACTGTTTGAAAAACTGCAAAGCGATTCCTTCCATTTGTGCATTTTAACAGCTAAAAAATCATTAAATTTTAGCAGCAATAAGTATAAAAAGAAAGATATTTACTTAAACTTACATTTTAATAAATGAAATTACAATTCATGCAAGTACAAATATCTCAGTTTGTTTAAAAGATCTTTTGAAAGAAGTAGTTATTTTTGTCTTTATTCGGTACAGAAAGATATCTTGGTAAACTATAAAACTAGACTAAGATGTTAAGGTAGACTGAGAAAAGGAGTTCTGTTGGAAATTTGGATTTGGACGTCATATAAAAATAATGATCATAGCATCCCCCTTTAAAGCTCTTTAATGGTTTCCCATTGCTCTTTGAGTAAAATTTAGATTCCATGCCATGCCCCCCCCCCCATCCCTGTGTAATATATACGTTCTCTCTCTCCAACCTGATCATTTCCCGTGCGACTCTCCACTCACGCTATGCTGGACTCGCATCAGCATCATCATCATTTTGGTTAGCGGATCTTAGGGCTTTCGACCATGCTATTTCCTCTACTCAGAATACTCTTCACACGATTAACACGTTCTTAACAGTTTGTTTCAGCTCTTATGTTTTCAGAGAGACTTCTCTTCTCTGAGACTCTTCAGAGAAACTTTCCTTGACTCAGTCCCCTGAATTCTCTTTTCTCTCATCACTGCAATAAATGCCTTCAAAAATATTTCTCAACTAGCAATTATTTTACTATTTGTTCATTTGCCTCCTCTCTCTCTTTCTCCTCTCCCTGCCCCCATTTAGAATTTAAGCTATAGGGGACTAGAAATCACGTAGACATGATTTATTCATCGCTGTACTCGAGTAGAGTTACATAAAATGAAGCTTACATAAAGAAATATTTGTTGAATTAATTAATTAAAAGACAGACATTCAACTTTAGAGGTATCAGACACAGCCAACACTCGCTTGTCTCTAAAGCGGCGACAAAAAATGTACTACAGAGAGCTATAAATAAAATTTTGCTGAGCAAATCATATAATGAAGCATGAAGCCAGTAAAATTTTAACTATGGACCATTGTAGCTGTTGAGAAATTATTTCTGTTTGCTTAGTGAATGCAAAAAAAAGCATCTACTCTGATTTCATCTATGTAAATATATATGTCTGCGTGTGGTTAAGGTCAGGAAAAGAACCTCCAAAAATGATATATTATGATGGGACACTAAAGGGTTTATTTATTTATAGTAATAATATTTTTGGAACATTAGTGAAAGGAAAATTAAATGTGATTATGACTTGGGAAGTTCGTTCAGACTGATTCTGTTGGAAAAAGTAAGAGCCGTAGACTAAAAATATATTTGAAACACGCAGCATGTTTAAAATAGTAGTAAATACAGTAGTTTTAAAACATGATTACAAACTGTTTGACACTTTTCCCACTGGAAGGATGGTGTGCTTGTGATTTCTCAACAGAGAGTATCATGGAAGTGACACTACGTGACTTCCAAGGTTAGATCATAAAAGACCATGCAGCTTCCACCTTGTTCACTGGGTACTCATATTTGGAGCTCTGAGCTACCACGTAAGATGTCCACGTACCCACTTCCTCCATGCTGGGAAGACCAGTAGCTTTTCTCCAGTCAAAAATCCCAATTGAGCCCTGCCTTTCCACATTCTTACCAAGGCACAGTGACGCAAGTAAACCATCTTGGATCCTCCAGAGCAACTCATCATCTGCCAAATGAATATCACCCAGTGACCTCAGTCAACACCATGAGGAACAAAAGAGTCACCAAGCAGAGCCCTGCCCAAATTCTTCACCTGTACAATTGTGAGATATAATAAAATGGGTGTTTTAAACAACTAAGTTTGGTGATAATTTGTAATGCAATAATATATAGCTAAAACAATAAAACCAAAGGAAATATAAGTTGTCAACTCCTCTCTTTGCAAATTTTCCAAACAAGGCCCAATGTACCCAGAAATAGATGTTGATAATTCTAATGGATATGCTTTTTAAAAATATGTGGTAATTCTGGTATGTAATTTTTTATGGAAACATTTTAGTTTAGATAACTCTCTTTGGACAATATACTAGTTATATATTTGCTGAATAAAGTTTAAAGCATAACGCAAAACTTAAAAAAAAATTCAAAGATGTATAATGACTTCTGGTTTGGCATGTAAAGAGCTTAAAAATCACCCCTCCATCCTAACAACAAGTAGAGAGCAGAGCACATTGAAAAATCAACAACTTTTCTCACAACTGTCACATCCATGCGATCACGTGGCAAACCACTGCCCCCAAATTGAAGAAACAGACAGATGAATACAGAGAATCACACCCACTGGAGCAGAAACTCACAAACAGAAATCTACTCGGGAACAACTACTGGGGTAGGAAAACCTAAACCGTAATTGACAAGTTTCTAGAGGCTCAGTGTGGACAAGGTTGAGAGAGAAAAACTCTATGGGGCACCTAGTTATACGTCATCCCTCAAATTCTGTGAATTTTACCTCCAGGAGCTCTACTGACAAGGATTGAGGAAAAATAAGTATTTCAAAATATATGAGAGAATTCTGTTCTTCTTAAGAAGGTCTGCCCTTAAGAGAAACTATTTTATCAAGGATAAAATAGGGGTTTTATCAGAGCCTAACCAATCTGAGGGAAGTGAAATATCCAACTCCAGCTCCCTCTGGCTATTCTGTATGACCCAAAGGGGAAAAAGAGGACTGAGAGGCATGTGTGAAGCTCACGATTCAGAGGCACAGGCTCACTAAAAGACAGATAATAATCGTAGGACTATAGAATACTTCTCCCCTCACATGTTACCACTACATCACTAAAGGCCTATTTACTGCAGTTTCTTTAACCAGTTCATAATGTCCACATTTCAACAAAAAAATTGAAGGCATACTAAAAGAATACAGTTTAAGGAGACAGAGCAAGCATCATAAGAAGACCAGACATGGCAGGGATGTTGGAAATTACAAACTGTGAATTTAAAACAATTGCGATTAATATGCTAAGGGCTCTAATGGAAAAATTAGACAACACACAAGAACAGATGGATAATGTAAGCAGAGAGATCTAAAGAACTAAAAAGAAATACTTGAGATAAAAATAATAACAGAATTGAAGAAAGCCTTTGATAGACCCTTGAGTAGACTGGACAGAGTAGAGGAGAGATTCTCTAAGCTTGAAGGTGGATGAATAGAAATTTCCAAAACTGAAAAACAAAGAGAAAAAAGACTGAAAAAAAATACAACAGCATATCCAAGAACTGTCAGACAACTAAAAAGATGTAATACACATGTAATGGGAATACCAAAAGAATAAAGAGAGAAAGGAACAGAAGAAATTTATGAAACAATAAAGCAATATGAATTTATGAAGCAATAAATTTTCCCAAATTTATGTCAGACACCAAACCATAGACCCAGGAAGTTCACCAAACCAGGAATAATGCTCAAAAAATGACACCTAGGCATATTATAGCCAAACTTCATAAAATCAAAGACAAAGGAAAAAATTTTTGAAAAACATCAGAGGAAAAAAACACTTAAAGAGGAACAAAGATAAGAATTACATCTGACTTCTCAGAAACCACGTAAGCAAGAAGAGAGTAGAGTGAAATATTTAAAGTATTGACAGAAAGAAAGTACCAACTTAGAATTCTGTATCCTGCAAAATTAGCCTTCAAAATGAAGGAGAAATAAAGACTTTCTCAGATAAGCAAAGATTGTTGTCAGTAGACCTGTCTTACAAGAAGTGGAAAAACAAGTTCTTTAGAGAGAGGGGAAATGATATAGGTCAGAAACTCAGATGTCCACAAAGAAGGAAGAGCATCAAAGAAGTAACAAATGAAGGTAAAACTTTAAAATTTTTATTCTTTTTATTCTTAATAGATTTAAAAGATAGTTTGTTTAAATAAGTAACAATCGTATTCCACAATTGTGGTTAATAGATAAATTAAATGAATTACAGAGATGATACAAGAGACAGGAGGGGAGAATCAGAAATTTTTTGGTACTATAGGGTACTTGTACTACTTGTGAAATCATATAGTGTTATTTGAAAGTGGACTTGGATTAGTTGTAAATGTATACTGAAAACTCTAAGGAAAACAATAAAAAAGTAAAAAGAATAATACTTGATATAGTAAGAAAGGAGAGAAAATGGAATCGCATAAAATGCTCAATTAAAACCATAAACTGCAAAAAAAGAGTAGAAGACAAAAATAGGAACAAAAAATAAAGGCAATGACAGAAAACAGTAATAAACATGGTGGTTATTATCTTTTTCTATAAAGATTGGCCATGAGCTAATATCTGTTGCCAATCTTTTTTTTTTTTTCCTTCTCCTTCTTCTCCTCAAAGCCCCCCAGTACATAGTTGTATATTCTAGTTGTAGATTCTTCTAGTTCTGCTATGTGGGACGCCACCTCATCCTGGGTTGATGAGTAGTGCTAGGTCTGGGCCCAGGATCTGAACTGGTGAAACCCTGGGCTGCCGAAGCAGAGCACATGAACTTAGCCCCTCAGCCACAGGCCTGGCCCCAACATGGTAGTTATTAATTCAACTGTATCAGTAACTACTTTAAGTGTCAATGGTCTAAATACACCAAGTAAAAGACAGAAATAGAGTAGATCAGAAAACAAAACTCAACCATATGCTGTCTACAAGAAAACAATGTCAAATGTAAAGTCTCATACAGATAAAAAGTAAAGGGATGGAGAAAGATATGCTATGCTAACACCAATCAAAATGAAGCAAGACTGGCTATACCAATTTCAGCTACAGCATACTTCACAGCAAGGGAAATTATCAGTCATAAAGAGAGGCCATACATAGTAATAAAAAGGTCAATTCTCCAAGAAGACACAACATCCTTAACGTGTATGCACCTAACAACAGAGCATCACAACACATGTGGCAAAAACAGCTAGAACTACAAAGGGAAATAGATGAATCCAACTGTACTAAGTTGGAGACTTCAACATTCTTCTATCACATGTGGGCAGATAGATCCAGCAGGCAGAAAATCAGTAAGAGCATAGTTTAACAAAACAGCATCATCAATCAAGTGGGTATAATTGACATCTATAGGCTACTTCATCTAATAACTACAGAATACACATTCTTCTCAAGCTCACATAGAACATTCACCAGGATATTCACATTGTGGGTCATAAAAAACACTTGAACAAATTCAAAAGAACAAAAATCATACAATGTCTGCTCTCAGGACAGAATGGAATTAAACTAAAATTCGGTAATAGAAAGATAGCTTGAAAAGCTCAAAGTACATGGAGATTAAACATGCTTCTAAATAACATGAGCCAAAGAAAAAAAATCTCAAGAAAAATTTAAAAATATTCTGAACTCAATGAAAATAAAAATACAATTTATGAAATTGGTGAGATGCAGTGAAAGCAGTGCTCAGAGGGAAATTTATAGCATTGAATGCATGTATTAGAAAAGATGAAAGATCTAAAATCAATAGTCTTAACTTATACCTTAGGAAAGTAGAATAAGAAGAGCAAATTAAATACAAAGCAATAAGAAAACATAAATAATAAAAATCAGAAGAGAGCCAGTCGTGATGGCCTAATGGTTAAACTTCAGCGTACTCTGCTTTGGCAGCCTGGATTCAGTTTCTGAGCATGGAACCACACCACTCATCTGTCAGCGGCCACGTTGTGGTGGCAGCTCATGTAGAACTAGAAGGACTTACAACTAGAATATATAACAGTGTACTGGGGCTTTGAGAGGAAGAAAAAAGAGAGAAGGGAAGATTGGCAACAGATGTTAGCTCAGAGCAAATCTTTCCCAGCCCAAAAAGAAAAATAAAAAAGAAATCAGAAATGATTAAAAAAAATCAATGAAATTGAAAAGAAGAAATCATTAGAGAAAATCAACAAAATCAAAAACTGGTTTTTTTAAAAGATCAATAAAATCAATTACCTTCTGGCCACAGTAAGAAAAAAGAGACATGAGACAGATAGCTAATATCAGAAATGAAAACGGGGATATCACTACAGGTCCCATAGACATTAGAAGGATAATAAATGAATACTATGGACTATTCTATGCCCACGAATTTGATAACCTAGATGAAATGAACCAATTCCTTGAAAGATACAGTGTGCCAAAACTCACACAAGAAGAAATAAACCATCTGAATAAACTTTATCTACACAAGAAATTGAATCAATAATTAATAACCTTCTAAAAGAGAAAGCACCAGGCCCAGATAGGTTCACTGGTAAATTTTACCAAAGATTCAAGGAAGAAATTATACCATTTCTCTACAATTTCTTCCAGAAGACAAAAGCAGAGGAAATACTTCCTAACTCATTCTATGAGGACAGCATTACCCTAATACCAAAACCACACAAATATATTAAAAGAAAAGAAAACAAAAAGTCAATATCTCTCATGGACATAGATGCAGAAATGGTCAGCTAAATATTAGCAAATCAAACCCAATAATGCATAAAAGACATTATACAGCAAAGCAAGTACGATTTGTCCTGGCTACGCAAACCTGGTTGGATATTCAAAAATCAATTAATGTTGGGGCTGGCCCCGTGGCCGAGTGGTTAAGTTCGCGCGCTCTGCTGCAGGCGGCCCAGTGTTTCGTTGGTTCGCATCCTGGGCGCGGACATGGCACTGCTCATCAGATCACGCTGAGGCAGCGTCCCACATGCCACAACTAGAAGAACCCACAACGAAGAATACACAACTATGTACCGGGGGGCTTTGGGGAGAAAAAGGAAAAAATAAAATCTTTAAAAAAAAATATCAATTAATGTAATCCATCAAATCAACAGGTTAAAAAAGAAGAATCACATGATCATATAAATAGATACAAAAAAAATTTGACAAAATTCAACAGTCTGTCATAGTAAAAACTCTCAGTAAACTATAAATGGAAACTTCTTCAACTTGATAAAAAAAATTAAAAGCCTAGTTAGTGTCATACTTGATGAGTAACTACAAGCTTTCCTGCTAAGATCAAGAATAAATCTTACTGGAAGTCCTAGATAATATAATAAGGTCCCCCCCCCGCCCCCCAAAAAGGAAGAAGAAATAAGAGATATACAGATTGGAAAGAAAGAAAGAAAACTGTCTTTGTTCACAGAGGACAAGATTGTCTATATAGAAAATCTGAAAGAATAAACAAAAAACTCCTGGATTATACCAAGGTAAATCTAACAAAATATTTACAACTTCTATATGAGGAATACTACAAAACTCAGAAGAAATCAAAGAACTAAATAAATGGAGAGAAATTCCATGTTCGTGTACAGGAAGTCTCAATATTGTTAAGATGTCCGTTCTTCCCAACTTGATCCATAGATTCAATTCAGTCTCAAGCATAAAACCTGCAGGTTATTTGTGGATGTTGGCAAACTGATTATAAAGTTTATGTAGAGATGCAAAAGACCCAGAAAAGATAACACAATGTTTAAGGAAAAGAACAAAGTTGGAGGAACGACATTACCCAACTTCACAACTTATTACAAAGCTACGGTAATCAACACTGTGTTATATTGGTGAAGAATAGACAAAAAGATCAACGGAACAGAATAGAGAGCCAAGAAATAGATCCACATAAATACAATCAACTGGCCTTTGACAAAGGACCCAAAGGCAATACAACGATGAAAAGAGCCTTTTCAACAAATAGCACGGGAACAACTAAACATCCACACAGAAAAAATGAATTTAGACACAGACTTTCACAGCTTTCACAAGAATCAACTCAAAATGGACCATAAAACTAAATGTAAAAATCAACTATAAATTCAGAGATGATAATACGGGAGAAAATCTAGATGACCTTGGGCATGGTAATGACTTTTTAGATACAACACCAATGGCATGATTCATGAAAGAAATGATTGATAAGCTGGATTTAATTAAGCTTAAAACTTCTGCTCTGTGACAGACACTGTCAAGAGAATGGAAGACAAGTCAGAGACTAGGAGAAAATATTTGTCAAAAACATTGTTAAAGGACTCATCAAAAACATACAAAAACTCTTAAAACTCAACAGTAGGAAAACGAGCAACCTGATTAAAAAATGATCAAAAGACCTAAAGAGACACCTCACCAAAGAAAACATACAAGTGCAAAATAAGCATATGGGAGATATTCTACAACACATATGATCAGGGAAATACAATTTAAAACAACAGTAAGATACCACTACACATCTATTAGAATAGCCAAGATCTGGAATACTGACAACACCAAATGCTGACAAGGATGTGGAGCAACAGGAACTCTCCTTCATTGTGCTGGTATGTAAAATCGTACAGCCACTTTGGAAAAGTTTGCAGTTTTTCAAAAAACTAAACATACTCTCACCATACTATCTAGCAATGGTGCTCCTTAGTATTTGCCCAAAGGAGTTGAAAACTCACGTCTAACCAGCAATCTGCACATAGGTATTTATAGCAGTTTCGTTCATAATTGCCAAAACTTTGGAAGCAACTAAGATGTCCTTCAGTAGGTGAATGAACAAACTCTGGTACATTTAGACAATGAAATATTATTTAGTGCTAAAAAGAAGCAAGCTATCAAACCATAAAAGACAGGGAGGAACTTTAAATGCCTAAGTGACAGAAGCTAATCTGAAAAGACCACATACTCCATGATTCCAATTGTATGACATTCTGGAAAAGACAAAACTATGGAACCAGGAAAAAGACTTATTGGTTGTCAGCAGTAGGCAGGGTAGAGGGACGGATAGGCAGAGCACAGAGGATTTTTAGCATATTGAAACTTTTCTGTATGATACTATAATTGTGGATGTGTTTCATTGCACATTTGCAAAAACCCATAGAATAGGCAATACCAAGAGTGAATCCTAATGCAAAGTATGGACTTTGGGTGATAACGATGTATCAACATAGGTTCATTGATTGTAACAAATATACCATCGTGGTACAGCGTGCCATTACTGACAAGTTAGTTTTGAAGAAAATCAACTGAAATAAACATAAAATCTTATTCAGTTTTGTGTTCTACATCACTTATGGTAATGATTATGATAAAAATATTAATTGTAAAAGTTGATTTATTGACATTATTTTTCTTTTAAAATTTTGTCATTTTGTAATTTTTTCCAATACACGCTCCTCTCCAATATGTGAAAACATAGAAACTTGATATTGTGGATCTCTTCATCCTTTCTGAGATCTATTTTTCTGTAAATACTGAATCTATTGTCATTTGGTTGCAACTAATTTTAAAAATAAACTTTCGATTGCTTTATTTTGGCATATACACATAAAACAGGGCATCTTATTGATTCAGATGTGAAAATTTCAGAAACTTCTTAACTAAAGTGGATGAAGCAGATATCGAACATCAGATTAGCATTCTATGAAGCTTTGCTCTTGTATTAATCGTATGGAAAAAATACTCTAAGGAATTTGGGAATACTGGGGAACTTAAGTCTGATGTTCCAGGAACTGCATTAACGGTTACTCATTCCCTTACTGGCAGAGAATTGTATTTCTCAAATGAACATATTTTAAAGAAGCATGATATCGAACTATCTTTCATCTTGAGCAATTTCATATCGAACTATCTTTCAACTTGAGCAATTTCATCCCACATAGGTGGTGTGCTCATAATACTGTTTTAGTGTTGGCAGCCACGATGTGTCACCAAGAATCGTGGATGCACACACGCCAATTATTAAAACCATGAAAGCATCTAAAAAATTACAATAAAACCGATGCTCAAGGGGCCAGCCCCTGTGGCTGAGTGGTTAAATTTGCACACTCCAATTCCCCACCCAGGGTTTTGTGGTTTCTGTTATTGGGCGTGGACATGGCACCGCTGGTCAGGCCACGTTGAGATGGTGTCCCACATAGCACAACCAGCAGGACCACAACTACGATATACAACTAGGTACTGGGGGGCTTTGGGGCGAAAAAGAAGAAGAAGAAGAAAAAAAGAAGGTTGGCAACAAATGTTAGCTCAGGTGCCAATTTTTTAAAAAATAAATAAATAAAATTTAAAAACAGGTGCTCAAGCATAAAGGATAAAAAAAACAGCTGTAATCTTTGAATTTGGCCGTCTTTAGAATTTGGAAGGGTTTTCCTGATACTTACAAGTTCAGTGTGAATGTTACTGAATTTCAATGGATATAAAAATGAAATTAGGCAACAATGAGATCATAACGCTTGAAGTGACTCCAAATTTTAAACCATATCTGACAGGAAAAACTAGAGATGTTACAATAAAGACAGAAAACATTTTCCTTTTTCTTTCTTTCTTTCTTTTTTTTTTTGGTGAGGAAGATTGGCCTTGAGCTAACATTTGTGCCAATCTTCCTCTGTTTTGTATGTAGGATGCTGCCACAACATGCTGTGATGAGCAATGTGTAGGTCCACACCCAGGATCTGAACCCAAGAACCCCAGGCTGCCAAAGCAGAATGCAAGAACTTAACCACTACTCTACCAGGCTGGCCCCCAGAAAGTTTCTTCTTAATAGTGTATTCTAGAATACAATTCCTGAGGTTATTGCCTCACAGAAGTACTTTTTCAGCTAATTAAGAATTTGCTTAATATTATCTTTTTTATTTTTCCATGACTATTCGCTTTTTTTGGTGAGGAAGATCAGCCCTGAGCTAACGTATGTTGCCAATCTCCCTCTTTTTGCTTGAAGAAGGTTGTCACTGAGCTAATATCTGTCTTCCCCTACTTTATATGTGGGATCCTGCCACAGCGTGGCCTGATGATCGGTGTGTAGGTCCATGCCTGGGATCCAAACCCACAAACCCCAGGCCGCCGAAGTGGAGTATGAGAACTTAACCACTATGCCACCAGGCCGGCCCCTGTGACTACTTCTTAAATCTATGGTTTTCCATCTTTAACTGATGTCCAGTTTTCACTTTCAGATCCATCTTGCATTTTCACTAGTGAATGAGGTAGAAAGTCATACACTAGCACGGTGCTGACTGTGAACATGCGCTCTACATCTGTGGCTCCAGTGAGATGTTTCCAAGCTCTTAAATGAGAACCTTTATATGGTTGCAGGAGATATATATATATACACATATATAAATATAAATATATATATTTCAATCCTCTTTATTTGTGCCTCAAGCTAAACCTTACATAGCAATAGACTGATCGAGAGGTCTGTCAATGTTTGTTCTTATAATACTTCATGCTGAAAGAATTTTCATTGGAATCTAATTCCCAAGAAGAGGTTTCCTAGTCTGGGAAGTGAAAACGTAACTATGGTAGGAAGTAGGAACAAAGAACAGGCAGGGGAGTGATCTGAGACGGACGAGGGGAGCCCGGGAGTAGGAACTGGATGTTTAATTAGGGAAACCAGTTAGCAAACCCAGATAGTCAGGGCAGCAATTCAGCCTCATAATTGACTTCATTGAAAATATCTACACAAATAAATAAAAATTCTCTTTTCTTTTTTTATTCAGATACTTGCCCTAGTTTATTTAATGTGTAGACATTCATCTTTAGCAGTGAATTTGCTATTTTAGAATAAAAATAGGAGCGCTTATTTATCTGTAAATAGCCTTCCAACATCATTCCTCGGGATTCAGTTGTGACTCATTTGTCAGATCTGGACTTTGGGCTTAGGAGTGAGCAGTCGTGAAACCATGGTCGTTTGATGTTCAATTCAGTTAAGGTTTTATTTATGACACTAAATAGTTGAGACATTTATAAGCCACGTATTTGATTGTATAAATAATTATATAGTCATATTATTTATGTAATTTTATAAATATAATCATTTACATAAACACATATTATGATTATTTACATAATAATTGTGTGGATGGCACTCCAAACATTGAGATAATGTGCACAGATGAAAAGCAAAGTAAAAGAGAGAATTGAAGCTAGGCCCTGGGTAGTGTCAGGGAAAGGGAAGAGGTTAAGGGGTAGAAGTCGTCTACAGATGGAGATGGATTTATCAAGTTCAACTTTCTGAGCATTTTCTTCCATGACACTGGCTAGACATTTAGATCTCACTAATAAAATCCTGCAATATAGTTAATCTTTAAGCTTTGTACCAGTGTTCTGCATAATTCTGTTCCCTTGAGTTATATAAGGGAGCTGAATAACTGAAAGCTGAATATACAAAAACAGCTGCATATTAATCACAGTTTCAAAATCACCGTGTGATAAAATCTTTTTATTTTTGTGTATCAAAATAGCACTGTTACAACTTTGTGAGATCCAATGGTAATATGGCTGTTTTCTTTGCTGCCTTTGAAATCACCTTTTTATCTTTCTTCTCTTTCCATCAATTTTTCTCTGATAGTTGTATTTATTCTGTTTGGGGTATTTAGTATTTCTTGAAACTTTGTTACATTTTCTGAGAATTTTCATATATCTGTAATTCTCTTCCATTATAAATGACATTGTCTTTTTTCCCCCCAGCTTTATTGAGATATTACTGACATACATCATATGTAAGTTTAAGATGTCCAATGTGATGATTTGATACACCTATATAATACAAAACGATTACCACAATAAGGCTAGTTATCACCTCCTTCCCCTCACATAATTAACTTTTTGTTGTGTGGTGATAACATTTAAGATTTACTCTCTTAACTTGAATTTGTAATACAGTATTGTTAATTATAGTCGCCATGTGTACATTAGATCCCCAGAATGCCATTATGTCTTAAATTATTACTTCTGATCCTATTCTCTTTTCTCTATTTGTTGGGCTCCAATTACACATATAGAACTTTAAGTAAGTTTTCTAAAGTTTATTTTTATAAATATATATATTTAAATGCTATTTTCCACCCTTTTGTTCTCCACATTTCATTCAGTATATTCTTTTTTCTCTCTTTAGCTGTTTCTAATGTGAAAAAACCAATATCCCAAGTTAATTATTTAAGCTACCTTGATTTTCCAGGTAAAGAATGTCCATTTTCATCTCTTAAAAATAATTTCCATTTTTCTGCTGAAGTGCTATATCTTGTCATTTAATTTCTTAAACAGTCAACTGAGTATTGTGAGATCCAGGCTTTATGACTTTAATATCTTGGTCTCCCGTGGTTTATTCCTGTTGTCTTATTTTCCCTTTCTTTCCAGTTACATCTTCTCTTCTTATATGTTTGGTTATTTTTAAAAAAATTTTTATAGTGTAACTGGTAGATACCTGCACTTATTTCCTTTTTGTGTGTGTGAGAAAGATTGGCCCTGAGTTAACATCTATTTCCAATATTCCTCTTTTTTTTCTCTCCAAAGCCCCAGTACACAGTTGTATATCCTAATTGTAGGTCATTCCAGTTTTTCTATGTGGGACACCACCATGGCATGGCTTATTGAGTGATGTGTAGGTCTGCACCTAGGGTCTGAACCTGCGAACCCCAGGCTGCCGAAGCGGAATGCACTAGCTTAACCACTTGGCCATGGGGCCTGCCCCATGCTTGATTATTTTTGATTGGGTGCCAGACTTGTATATAAAAATTATAGAGCATATTTGAGGCATGGAATGATGTGATCTTCCTCCAGAGAGAATTTATTTTTGCTTGTGGTGGGAGCTAAGCTCAAGACACTACCATTCCTAAGCAGCATTAGTACAATCCCAGATTAGGAGCAATTGACAGGTGGAGTGGTGTATATCCAGCTTACCCCTACTCCTAGAGTAAAGAAGCTTCAAGGGCTCAGCTGAAATCCTGGAGCATTTTCCTGGGACCCTCTTGCTTGTAAGGCCCTGAACTCAAGTTTTTTGGGGTTTTTTTGAGGAAGATTAGCTCTGAGCTAACATCTGCCACCAACCTTCCTCTACTTTATATGTGGGATGCCTGCCACAGCGTGGCTTGATAAGCACTGCATAGGTCCACACCTGGGGTCTGAACCGGCGAACCCCAGGCTGCCAATGCAGAACGTGTGAACTTAACCGCTGTGTCACCAGGCTGGCCCCCCCGAACTCAAGTTTCAACCTCCATTGCCTGTGACTCTAACTAAAACTCTGCTTAGCTTCTCAGCTTCTCAGCCATCACTTCTCAAATTAGTCATCACCTGAAGGGAAGAGCGGTCCCTCTTTGGGCTTCCCTTCTCTGCTAACTCACAGTCATGCAAGTCCTCACTAGTTCAACGCCTTCAAAGAAATAGTTAAAGTTTTTTTTTTCTTCTCCTTCTTCTTCTTATTCTCAGTGGAGGTTTTGGTCTGAAAATATATAGTGCACTATTGTCAAAGATGGAAATTCCAGGTACATATTCTTAGCCCATTTTCAAATGAGTAAATTGAAGTTCGGTAGGACTAATTTATCTAAGGTCACTCAGCTATTAAGTGGAGAAATAGGATTTGAAACCAGAATTGGCTGAAACAAAAACCCATTCATGTTCCTTCGTGCCAACCCATTCATGCCAAGCATAGTATATTCAAAGTGTAGAAAATCAAAGATGAAGACAAAAGCTTGGAGGAAATCCAAGGTGAAAGAAAAGATTACCTGTATAGGAAAAAGGATAAGAATTGTGGAAAAAATTCTCATTAAAAATCACACAAGCCCCACCAACCTAGAATTCTATATCCAGTGAAATTATCCTCCGAAAGTGGAGGAGGAAGACACTCTGAGACAAACACAAATGAAGGAAATTCGTTACCAACAGATTTTTCATATAAAAAATGGTAAAAGAAGTTTTCCAGGCAGAATAAAAATGATAAATTGGATCAGAAACTTGGATTTACGCAAAGAAAGGAAGAACATTGGAGAAGGACTGAATAGAGGCAAGATAAAATGTTTCACTTTTCTTATTTTTAGTTGATCTAGAAGATAATTGTTTAAAGAAATAATAGTAACAGTGTATTGGACTATTATAGCACATGGGCAAGTGAAATGAATGACAGCAATGTCACGAGGAGTGGGAGAGAGGAATTGGGAATACTCAAAGTTACCTGCACTACACGTGAAGCAGTATAGCATTATGTGAAGGTGGATTTAGATTATTTTGAAATGTATGCTGCAAACTCGAGGGTAACCACTGCCGACTTAGAAGAAAGAGACAACTGCAAAACAAAAGGAGAGCATTTATTTTGGGGTCTTAGAATTGTAATTCAGAGAACATAGGTTCTGGCAGCAGCCAGAATAGTGTCCACCTAAGGAGTAAAAGTCAAGAGTTTTTATTACCAAAAGAAGAGCCCAGAACAATCACTCAGTTGTTTGTTAGGGAGGGTAAATTTATGTTACCGTTCATTGGCTTACTCAAGGATACCTCATCGCTACCAGAAAAAGTATATTTTTGCACAGTACTTTGGAAAATCCTTTCTTAGCAAATAATTCTCCTTTGGCAAGCTAACAAGTTCAGCCCACTTTCATATTTTTAACAAGATGGAGTGCAGGGTACAAAATGGAGTCACTGTTGTCAACTGTTTCACA